>NW_020218772.1:471822-485357 GCF_003070985.1 Temnothorax curvispinosus | reverse complement strand
TCTCTCTCTCTCTCTCTCTCTCTCTCTCTCTCTCTCTCTCTCTCTCTTTCTTTTTCTTTCTTTCTTGACGTTTTTCTGCGACGTGCCGATGTCCCCTTTGCTCTTTTGCTTTCTTCGAATGCTCCTCTCGCCGTACGATCCTCGGAGATTTCTCGTGGGAGTGTCTCGACTTCGAGATTGTTGCTGCTCTAAGTAGTCCGCCGCGCCGGTACATGCTACCGCAGCATGTCTCGCCTGTTGGCAGTCTTTCAAGCGCGTGAGTGGGACGAACTACACAGGGCGCTTGCACGGACCCCTCGAACAATGAATTTCGCACTTATAATTGGACGTGTCGGTGTCGGTTATATCGGGCAGCGTTCCTAACGTTAAGTGCACGGCTAAGCGCGGCAGGAAGAGAGGGACCTGTTTTCTTGTGTAACCGAGTAGAATCGCAGTAGAGGGAGTAGTATCTGTTGTCGAGGAAACGGTAATAGCGCTTCACGCGCCGAGGAGAAATGATGTTCAACCCATTGCGATGGACGTTTTACAGTTGCGAAATTAAGCTAATTTGGCGCACCTTATTATTATTTCAATTTAACAGATTATATGGTTTTGGTACACTATACGTAATTTCTATTTGAATAATATAAAAGCATGATAAGCATTACAGGTGAAAATTACCAAGGTAATACAAATGGCATACGATTTTGTTGGCTTATATATAAATGAAGCGTATCAAAATCTCTCAACATTTTCTCCACAATTTTTTATGAACTATATATTTGTGAATAACCATAGCCAGGTATTTCCTTTTTCAATCGTTTCCATTTTAATCTACACTAAAATATGAAATGGAAAATGGGAAAACACAAAGCGAAAACAGTATCTTGTTTGAACAGAAGTACTTTGTTTTTACTTCGAGTATCGTAAAATTTTATCCTAATAGCATTGATAAAATCAGTTAATGTACGTTACTATGCAATATTTTTTTAGTTGTTTGCTAGTAATTTACAAATTACATTTGCTGCAAAATCATTTAATACATAGAATAAAAGCGGAAAAATTTAAACGGAGAAAACTATCAATATTTTGATATCTTTTGTTGACGATTGATCGATACTCTCATGACATTTCTATCTTTTAATTCATTTTCTTTCATAAACACGGCCATTAAGCTCGCTTAAATTGTATTTCACATAAGCAAAACACTTGTTTTTAAGTATAATTTACTCAACAGAGGGGCATCGCGCTAAACAACTTGAATAATTAATTACCACCGTTCTTGATTATGTTATATCGTAATAACGCGTGGTAATAACGCGCGTTTTCGTCGTTTTCTCGAGGACCAAAAGTCCTCGAGTTATCTTAACTGTTTTGCAGCTTGGCATTCCACACGTTCTCTCCTCGCTGGTGACCGCCCGTTCCCCAGCGAATCCCGCTCGCGATACTCGACTTTGTGGGACAAAAGCCGGAGCCCGGCCTCATTCACGCTGTAGTGCCCTCGACGTCCTTTCGTTTCAAAACGTTAATTTTTTACAGGAAGTTTGTCGCTCGCCACTTCGGCGCAGTCATGGTGCGTAAGTGCTCTTCCCATCACCGGCTTCAGCTTTCGCTCGCAGTCGTTCGTTCGTTCGTAGAATTCGATTTGAACGTTACAAGGGAGATGTCAAAGAGCGAACATGCAAATCCATAGGACTTCATGGGACGCGTCAGAGAGTTCGTAATAATATCAGGGAATATTAACTACTTAAGGAACAACTCGAGTGCGATCGGTTCGACACGATTCGACGTCGAGGCGTCATAGCGTCTTAAGAGTCCTTTACAATTATCAGCAATGCAAATTGTCTGAATTCCCGGATTGTCGCGAGCTAACCCCCTCCCCGGAGATAAAAGGAATTTCGTGTCTGCCGTTTCCGGGATTCTTCGTTCAAGCAATGTCCGATGTGACACGCCAGATTAATGATTTCCGGGAGCTGCCTTCGCTGCGCCGCCGTCGTCGTCGTCGACGTAGGATTCGAATTTTTCGTCGCGAAACTTTCCGCAAGTTTTTATCTAGGTGCTCCTGGATACCCCTCCCGGGCTTAACTTTTCCCCGAGATTTACAACCCGCGGCCCGCACAAGGCGAAAGTTGAGCGCGCGAATGTTTCCGCTCTCTCACAGTTTTATTTCGTCTCGCTTTACGCGCGCGCGCACACGCATGCACGCACGCACGCACGCACGCACGCACGAAGAAGGTATATGGATGCGCATACGAGATCAGCGTGTGTATCGTATGTGCATCTTACTGTACTTACATGCGCATTACATGCCCGTACGTGCCTGGAATGAGCGGCCACCTCTCGTGAACCAATACTCTCATTAGGGAGAGAAGACCTCATTATACACCGCACGCCACGGGACCGTGCTACGATTATATTACATTATTGTAATTGATTGCAGCACATGTAACTCCGGCGTGATTCTTAAACAATAAACTCATTACCCGGTAACAAGGAACGCCGATACGGCGCGTACCGGCAGTAATAATCTATCTCTCGTGAACAGCCATCGCCCAGGTCCGGCGGAGCCCCCTGTAGCAGCAGAACGATTCTCGAACGACCGATTCGCGTTTGATCGATCGCCCCGACCAGTCCCGACGGTCGTAAGCGTGCACAACGATCTCGCGGTCTCCTTCTTCCTCTCGCGCCCGGTCTCCTCTTTCTTCCTATTCTCTCGTCTCCGTGCTCGAGCGCGCGGTTCTCTCGAATACTCATCTGGAGCACATCACTCGAGAGTCTCTCAGTCTTTACTATTTGCTTCGCAACAAATTACCAATGCGCCGGACAAAAGAAACATACGTATTATATATCTACTTCCGCGATAGACCTTCGATTATATCATTTTCATACTTTGGTCGGCCCTCAGAGACTTCTTCCATTCCGATAGTCAGACAAGGGATATATATTTATGATGGAAAATATTTGAAATGTAAGATTTCCGTAAATGAAAGAAATAAAAAGCTCAATTTTCGAAAAACTTATCGACAAATAAATAATATCGAAGAATTGTTGCCCGATTAAATTCTACAGACAGTTTAATAAAAGAAATTTTAAAGAAGCTTCAAGAGACAGTCAAAAAATTTGAAAATCGTACGGAAAGAAAATTTGCTAATGGTACGCAATCATTAAAGGGTTATTCGTATCAATCCATATCAACGTCGGGCATGCGTGCATGTCTTAAGAAAAAAAAATTGCGATATAATAACTTCCAATAATCTCAGACGGACGTCGTTCGAGCGTTAGCGAGGATCTTCCCGCGTGATGAAGCGCCTTCGTTGGAAATCAAGGCGTTCCCGCGAAAGAATTCCGCCGCGGAGAGCGCCGACAATGTCTAATCAGGCGATTGTGCCGGGGGAATACTATGTTCCCATGGAATGTTAATACGATCTTCATCGGCGCTTCTTGAGGCGCGTACGGGGGAGGTCTAGGTTTCGTGCGAGACAACCGGAGCATCGCGTCTGCTCTGAACCCTCGCGATCACACGCGCGCGTATTGTTGCGCAATAACATAATGCCGCGGGTTTCTCTTGATTATCCGCGAGCAGCGGTATACTACGGCGAACAATCGCAGCCAGCGCGGCGGCCGGCGCGCGCGGCGAAGATTTATCTACATTTAATGAAACAGCTAACTTCCTTCCTTCGCGTTTTCTTCCGCGTTGATGTTGGGAGCGCGCAAGGTCACCCTCGCGCTTCCTCATCGTCCCAACTTTTCCCGAACGACAGAGTATATACATTTATGTAATTTCCTAAGTGTTTCTGCCGTTACACACCGTTGACCTCCCAGGGTTATAGTCGGGTTAGGGTAGAGAGAGATTATGCGAACCCTAAGGATGCGCGGCCTCTACTCGCGCGCGCAGTGATCTCTGAATCCGTGCATTATCTCGCCGTGCATTATCTCGTGGATAAATGTTTCATTGTTGTTCCTCTCTTTGCCGCGCGGTCGGGCCGGGCCGGGCCGGGCGCACGTTTCTGCCGATCGCCTCGGCTCGATAGGCGGACCCGTCGATTTATATACGATTCTAGTCGATATCGCTGCCGAGTTCTCGCGTACCGAATTATTCCGCGGTGTTTATGAATACGGATGCCCGCGATTAAACCGGCCTTCGCTGGAACGAGCGTATATCAAATAATTATTATTCCTCTATTCATTTGCAATGCCAATTAATATTAACGTTGCACGCAGCTCACAATAAATCGCAGCCAAAATAAATTAACGCTAATTATTTGACCGAATTCCGCGTGGCGCACGCTGACCCCGATCACGCTTCTCGCATATTGAATCGGATTAAACGGCGTAATTGCAATTATATATTGTCCATCTATCTTCGCCGTGGAAAATTGACACGATAAGCTGACAAAGTTTTTACAGTTTGCTGCCTTCCGAGGATTAAGCGGATTACGTCTGCACGTCTCCCCCGGGTGAGAGGCGAAAGGCGAAGTGCGTTTGTTCAGGAAATTTGCTTCGGCAGTTGGGTCGTTCATGCATATATTCACCCCGGTGCTCTCTTTTCCACGGTTTCCTCAAACACCGGGGGTCTCGAAACGCGCGTAGCTTTTGCCACTTTTGATACGGTTTCCGCCTGGCCGGAGGATCTCTCGACCCTGTCTCGGGGTCGGAGCCGAGGTACAGCTCTGGGGGTCGTTGGCGAAAAGACCAGCTGGCAGAGACCTTTCGCTTTGGAGGCACAAGGCTCTCAAGGTGTGCACGTGCACATTCACCCGGCACGCTTGCCTCACGAACAGCGAAGCCTTGACGCGTCGGCGTGATACCGCATAAACGCGCAACACCGAGCTCTATCGAAATCGGAAGACGCGCGCCGACCCTTCCGTGCCGTCGTCTTCCGCATACTTGGTCAATGAAAAAAACCGCCTGGATACCCCGATGTTCCTCGCAACTAATCTATCTAATTATATTTACGTCTTGGCGGCCCGGCAGTTAATTGACGCGAGAGTAAACATGGCTTTTTTTAATAGTGGATGAGGAAAATATACATATATATATTTGAGAAACAAAGTTGTATTAGAATATAATATAAAAACATTTAACCGGCGTAGTTTGAGCATAGTAAAATCGATAAACGTACGCTCAGCTCCAACTTGATCCAGGAAAAAAGAAAGGTACATTTTTCTACGTGCTATTGCGTCGAACGCGTGTCACGTTTAAAATGCTTAAGCGCATTCAAAGAGCGCGAGCCGAGTAAAAACGCGAATGTGATACACGATAAAAAATCGTATTTCAAAGGTGAATGTAATTATAGATCAAGTGCGCCGTAATTGATAGACGGACTACACGGATTAGCATATAAATCAACGTATGGTGAATCGTAGAAAGCCATTGGGATCGATAATCACTACTTTCCGTGAGAAAAATCCTTAAATGTCTAACGGTCGATCGCGCACGCGCGCGCGGCACGGAGAGAAATCATTCTTGTCTAGACGCTTACTTGTAGCGACCGGCGATAACGATCGGAGAAAGAGAATTGGCAATAACGACGCGCGCATAAAAACCGGCTCTTCGCGCGCAGGCCGGAAAAGACGAGATTACGGCATTGGGAAATGTGCGCGCATGCCGATACGCGCCCAATACTTGTGTTATCAAAAAGAATGCTAAACGCGGGGGTTTTATGCGGCACATAATTCGCGAATTTCCTGCAAAATAAATCCGATTATCAGAAGAGTGTAACATCGCATATAATTGGCACGCATGCGAATACCATACACGGTCTCTCCCCGTCATTCCGTCCCTTTCCGTCTCGTCGCAACGGGATGCGCCTTTTTCGCGCGATTTTCACATGCATAATGCATACGAACGAACGATGCAGTTCGTACAACACACCGCGATCGGAAGAGTAGCCATGGCGTGTCGTGTGAAAGAGGGCATTTAAAATGCGATATAATCGTACCGTAAAGCAACTCACCGATGCCCATGCCCGGCTCTGTACCTTCAATTTCCTCTTTCCCCGAGCTTCCCTCTCACGGTTCGTCTCCCTCTTTCGCTCGTTGTAGGAGTAATGAAAGTGCGTCGGTCATTACGCTCCCCGGATACCACCAACGTAAACGCGTACGAATCACGATCGGCGGTCCACGCGGAGCTGCATTATTTATAAGCGCGCGCGCGCAATAAAGACGCCGCGATACGCATTATTGCGCTCCGGTTACGCGCCGTTACGCATTATGGTAAATAAGACCAGCGCGACGATGCGAGTGATCCGCAACAGGGACATGTCCGTCGATGCGGAATTAGCGGGCACCTATATGCACTCGTAAAACGACGATCCGCGTCTAGTTCGTTAGCCGCTAAAGTCGCGTATCGCGTTTTCTCGTCGACTTCCTCTCGGAATCGTTACACACGGTGGGGATGGCCTATAAATTTCGAATATACGATTGCGAGACGCGATCAAAGTAAATCGATATCGCCACACGCATTGTAAGATATTCGCGCGGCACTTTATTTGACAGAGAAATTATTCGCTATTAACGTAATGCAGCTGCTTTATATATTCATTATTTTCAAGTTTCAAATGCATTCAATTAAAATTCAAATTCCTCGACAATAAAATTTTCACACTGTTGCGGTGGGGTGACACAATGTCATATTATGCCGTGCGTTCGTCAGAATAAACGCGTTGATATGAGTATCGTTATTTCCGTTACGATCAAAGCGTTTTATTACGCTTTATAGCTCGTGTAGATTGATAACACCGAAAAATTATTATTTATCGAGCATTCATGATTTGTTTATCGCACAGTAGCGCGACAAACACGTACGTGTAGCTCAAGTAAGAAATAAAAACATTTTTGCAGCACGTATGAATTTTTCAAGATTATTTTTTCTACCTATTGTTTATTAATGTGTTAATGTTCAGCGGTGGAACAAAATATTTGAATAATTTTTTTCCACAGCTTCGCAGAATTTAATTAATTTCGAATACACAACGCACGCGTGGGTTAATTTATTCTCAAATATATGTCACGAATATATAGAATATCTTTTTCTCTGTGAATTTTTAATATAATTTAATAAATTCAAGATTATCCCGCGCTTTATCCTCAGTGATCGAGAAAGCTCGCTTCGAAAACGTCCTTTTTACAATATACGGGGCGATAAACAGCAATTTTAGCGCGAGTTAGATCGATCCTATCCAACTCGGAATACTTGCGTATTCTTCGGCCATTTCCTTTCGCAGCCGGGCGTACGGTTCATGTTTGAGAAACACTCGTGAGTGTATAAGAGCGTGGTGTAACGTCCTCTAGCTGGTCCAAGAATCCAATAACTGGAAAATGCATTGGAGCGTACGCTCTTCGAAAGCTACTCGAGCCGGCGTTCCCTCTGCGTACCGATTCGCGACGAATATTACGACGAGAGAAGCCCGAGGTTCCGTCCTTCTACTCCACGGACATCGTATCCGCGATGAAGCGGATAGAAAAGCAGGTCGGTGGAAAACGAGCAATCGGACAGTTCTACGTGTATAAGAGGGAAAATACATCGCATCGGTACTCACCGGCACAGGAAGTCTCGTTCGCCGAGGCAAAGCTCGAGGCAGTGCTGCCTCGAGGAGGCGGTCATGGTCCTGCGTGCGTGACCCTGAAGGCGGTGTCCCTGCACTCTGTCGATGCACCAAGCGCGTTCGCAGGGCTTCACCGCCAGGCAGCTCTTCTGGGCGTAGATCGTGAACACGGGGAACTGCGATTGCGACAGCGCGCCTAAAAGCAGAAATAATCCCAAATTAATTACGGAAAGATTTGACACCTAAATGCTGCGTAAAAGATATTTTGTACGTCTTTAACGACTGTGATTTAAGAAAAATACGTTGCTATCTCCCGATATAGTTTATTTGATTAACCTGCGACTATTGATTTGTTAATCAATTAAAGTATCTATAATTGATATTAATTGTTGGGATTATATTAAAATTTGTTCGTACATTTTTTATACACGTTATTTATAACTTGTTTTAGAAATCGCTTGCGGTTTTCCATTTTATTCTGATAACCGAGAGATTTATGTAGGTCAATAGTAAAGTGGCGTACACTGTTATGTCACTCACGTCCGATGCGTGCGATTGCGATATTCTATAGACGTTGTCGAGTTAGACTACAATTTTGATAAATCAGCGCGTTTATCATTCCCGCCGCCGCGCGCGCCGTGAGTACCACGTTCTTCCCTCGGTTATTGGCCCGCGTCGCGATAAGCGACGAAGTAGGCACTCCGCCCACGTCTCGTCATACGTCATCCGCTCTTTGCTAAATCGTAATTAATCTCCGCTATGTGACGGGAGCTTCGATCGTGACTCGTGGAAAACTTGCTTGAAGCTGAGGGCGTGAGGAAGTAAAGGAAGAGGGAAAGACAGGAAGAATAAAGCACGCGATAAGAGGGACGAGAGATAATAATACTAAAAAGTCTAACAAAATATTTTAGAATAAAAATATCTTAGGTATATACCTCTCACACAGAGCATTCATAAAAATTTAGATCCGAAGCTTAATTAATAAAAAGACGCGTTTACGACAGATAGACAGCAAAAATAAAAGGACTTTGAAAGGGACATAATAAGCTATCAGGATAATGAGGATTACTTGGGGAGGTGAGGAAGGGAGGGAAGGGATTGCAGAGGGGGAATATACGAAGGAAGGATTTTCTAAAGCGAAATGCGGATCTAGACGCGGCACGTCGATCTTCGAAGAGGCGTTAAAGATATTCAATTACCTGCCATCAGCGGGTCACGCCTTGCCGAGGCCGGTGCGGGCTAATGCCGTTGCCTGTTTTAACGGTGAGTGCCGCGAGATTGTGGTCGCGAAGTTGCGACCGCGACATAGATGGATTCTTTACGGCGGTCAACCGCGGTCGAATTACCCGTGAAAATTCAAATTGTAGGAAGACGTCACGTTATTGCGGACTGAGACACGTATCTACGCGCCCGCATTACGGTCGCATGAATGTACTCCACTTCCGGGGGGGGCTCACACGCAGCGCGCAGACGGGTGTACCATTTACTTCTTTATAATACTACCGCATTATGCGATAATGGAGCACGGAGTCGAGAGTCTTAAGTACCCTCGTAGAACTTCATCCGAAGTGTTTTGTTTAACTTCCCGTCTACTCATCTCGCCTCCCACGCTTGCTTCCCTTCTTCCTGTTCCTTTTCATCCTCCCCGATAACTCTTTCATATATACATTCGCGGCCATGGAATCCGTTAAAATAAGGAAAGCAAGGGACACGGAGGGCGGCAAAGGGGTGGGGGGAATGCGGGGGGTATAAGACGGGATAATAACAGAGTAATGGTGGTTAAAGGAGCAAAAAGGGGAGATTCTCGTCCGAGAGCGCATGTATAACCGCGAACCTTCGCGCTTCGAGATATGATTTGTGACCTCTGTTCGGGGCCAATTAGAAAAGCGCGAAATCGTTATTTCGATCAGCACGAAGCGCAATTTACCGATTACCGCGAAGTGGTGTATACGCAAACTAGTATACGTGAAACACCACCACCGCTCTGGAACAAGCGCTCTCCAATACCGATCAATTCCGTCGTTTCACGCGGAGCGCGTTCGTTATATCCGGCCCGTGGAAAGGTGGACAATGGTAGTGTCGTTTCGTGTTTTTCACCGTTCGTTTAACCACTTAACTTCCACATCGCTCATTTCGCCGTGAAAAATGCACATGCTACGTGTACCGTGCCCGTGCCGTGCAGATTTACGGCTTGAGGAAAAATAGGTGTGTTTGCAGCTCGTACGTAAATTTGCTCCGCGGATCGTCAATCGAAATTCAAAGTTAGGAATTTGATGGAAAACAAGCGCAAGAAACGTAAAGATACCCTGTTACTTCAATTGTTTCACGCCGCCCGAGTAATCGTAATGAAGAACTACAGGGTTCAATTTATTACAATGTATCTAAAAATCTAAACGTGGCCACGATGATATTCAGCATTACGCGCTGATATTCCAACTAACGTTGCGGTAATACTTCCGACTCGAGAAAGCGTATTCATATACTTGTGCGAGGAGAGAACGATTTGTTGCGCAAACGCCCGACGACTTTCATTACAATGATAATCATAAATTACGGACCCCCTCGTAGATTCGTTGTCGACAGGAATAGAGAACGCCTTGATAACGCGTAGTAACGCAAACTAACGTTTCATCCGCGCTCAGCGGCGGAAGATCTTTCCGCCGCATCTCGTATTCCTATATCATAAATACTCGAAACGTCTCTCGCGAGCCTTGGTCGTAAGGCGGCGGCGGAAAACGGTCAAAGAAAATTTCCACACGCGGGCTTGTCGCGATGTCGCCAAGCACGAGAGAAATGGTCGTGGCCGGCATCTGGCTGGCGATGCCGGAGTAGGGCGACGCTCCATCCTCGGCCATCGTGACCATCCCACGAAATGACGTACGTAAACTCCGTTGGGCCGCTGAGCGCACGGAGCCGCGGGGAACGGTTCGATTTCTGATATACGAGGTACATTTAGATACGATTCCGAGCTCAAGTGGCATCGGCAACGACGTCGCCCGTCGGCGCGCTGAATCTGATGTATAATCTCGACTCTCGAGAGCGGCTCCCTTCCCTTCCTTTTCCTCTCCCCGCGACCTCCTCTCTCTCTCTTTCCCCGGTTGCGCTCCAACAAAGGCAATGAGATTCCTTTTCTACGTGCGACTAGACTTTCAGCGATCTACAGCGGCGAACGTTGCTGCAAACGCGGTATGAAAACCTGTTCGGAAGGCGTAATCTCTGTCGCAGGTGGCACGATGAAATCGTAAATAAGGTGGAGCGCGAGCTACACCGACGGTTCTCCGCGTAGCTGTTAACGCGTTCAAATGCGCTAATCACGTTCTGCTTTTACTGTGAAAACTCGTGGACAGGTGATGTACATATAAAAGCGACGATATTAAAAACTTACTTCGCCGAGTTAGCGTAATAACGCTTTTATCGCTTTGCAAATTAAATCAATGCAAATCGCGAGCAAATGATGATAGCGTCGTCTATATTAAGATTATTAAGATTCCAAATTCAAATTTCATTCGTAATTGGACGTTTATCATGCGTTTCTCGAAAATTTATTGTCGATCGCATTATAATATTATCCCGTGAGTAAATGGAGCTAAAACCGGCTTTTAAATTAAGCATATATTCGCCAGCTGGCATTTATGATTCTGATATCCGATCTTCTGGCGAGCAGTCCCTCGGATGCTCGATCATTATACTTCCTATGGAGCGCGAGTTTTTAACCTTGACCCCCAACTCGATTTCCCCACCTTTCCATCCCATTCACCCCGGCAGTTAACGCAAGTTTCTTACCTACTGCGAGTTAAATGTCTGGGTATCGTTTTTCACGTTTGTCTGATTTGCCTTATCTTCTAATTACTCTATCCCTAAAGTAACTATACTTGATTTTCACCTGTATCTGTATTCTAGATACTATAGGAAAATCTATTTTTTGTAGCGTTTTTTAAATAAATAAGCATACACCAGAATTTAGACGACGAATGAAGAGAAAAAGGGGATCGCGCGGGAAGGTATACATGTACAGAGCATGCCGCTAAACAGAACGGAGCTAATGTAGCGTGTATCGTTATCTGTATCTAGCCATTTTATTATTCAAGTAACTGTACCCAGATATTTTAACATTGTACCTTTGTAACAGGACTGACTTTGCAGTATGTCATGCGCTTTGCTTTGCGTAGGCGCACAATAGTTGGGACACTCTCGTGAGTCATTCTGCGCTCTGGAGCGTGTGCCTATATGTATGTATAAATCTGTGTGCATATGTGTGTGCGCGCGCATAGAAATGCACATTTATTTACACGTTTGTCTCCAGGCGCATAATTGCGGATGGTTGTTATACGTACTTAACGCGCCGTGTAAAGCCACAGTTTTTCAACTAGCCGGCACGCCGGCGGACGGCGGCGGACGGGCGTAATTGTCCCCGCTTCTGCGGACTACTCGCTTCGGTTTTCTGAAACGGCGGGGCTGTATACGCGATGCGACATGTGTCTGTCCGACGAGCGTTACAAATTCGCTTTACACTCTTTGTACACGCGACAACTTTGCGAGATATGATCTAACATATTTCTTCGTGTAATTACGAAGCCGTAAGTTGGAAATGTATAACTACTCTCCGCCTTTTTGTCCACCGGCGCGTTTCGCGTCGCTGCCACTCCCGTTTCTCTCATTCAGATGTGAGGAGCACAAAGTTGCATACCAAATCCGAGAAGTTTCAGTCACAACAGGCCTGATATCTCTCAATACATAAATCTGGTTATCGATTTAAGAGCGTGTAGCTCTTTACACACCTCAAAATTAAAGTTCCACCAACCAGGTTCATGTAAAACCTATGAAATTATGTCTGAAACCTCCAACAGTATGTTCTACGAAATAAGGCATTTCCATCAATGTTGTAGCGAGGTATGATATAATATTTCGATCTTTGCGAGTGACAACTCGATTCCTACTCCGCGCGCACTTTTTCGCGTGCTCCTGATCTGATATCGCGTTCTCGTTGAATTTATCGTGGAAATAATATTGGATAAGGGAACATTTTTTAACATGTATACGAAGCCCGAATAGGACCGACCCCCCTCGTTGGATCGCCGCCAACATTTTCAATCGTCCTTTGCACTCGACAGAATCTCCATTCCCTCGCTCTCTCCGCCGCTGGTAGACGGCGACGCATTTCCAAGAATTGAATGCGCTCGTACTTCTAACGTATCTCGGCGACGCGGTCAGCTTTCTCATCCACGTCGTGCCCACTTGTCTTCCTACTTCTCTGCCGGCGCACTTTTGTTTTTCAATGCCACTCAGTGTCCGTCCGTGCTTGCGCGTTCGCGGTTGGTGCACGTCGCAAGAATTTTACTTTCAGAAATGTATCGACGTCCATTCCCGCACGGCAATACGACACACTCCGTCAGCGCCATACGGCCGTGCTTGTCTAGCGCAAAAATAAACCACGCAAACCCACGTGAGCTTTGCGTATTTTATTTACCTCAACGTCGCGTTTCGTAATATAAATGCCCTTTCCGCGCCTTTTTCCCCCGCGAAAGATCGCTTTCTGTGAAACGTGCGTATTTCGCGACATTGGCGCGCGCCGCGATTTAAAGCTTTTGTTAGAAATCTAATTCCGCGGGGTAATTAATGCTGTCATCTTGCGGTAACACGGCCCGCGTCCGTATTCCCAGGCCGCATTCCACGTCGGCGAAACGGGAGATTTCATTGCCGCGCGAGAAATACAACGCTCGCTTTCTCTCATTCATCTCGTGAAAAAGCACGTTTCGGTCGCCTTCATTGCCATCGTCATAAATATGCAGGAGCGGTAAGAGCAGCGGTAAAAGCAGTCAAGCCCCTGGCTTGCCCCTCGTCACTTTTTAACGTCGTGTAATGTCGTCAGGGCGAGGATGTACGTTCTCCTACGTAGCTGTACATCCCTGATGGTATGTTTCTAATTTGCGTGCATGCATCACTTATCGTAACTCGCTGCAAGAATTTAATACGCGAAACCGCACCTAGGCGGAGTTCTGCGAACGGAGAA
>NW_020218772.1:454312-471722 GCF_003070985.1 Temnothorax curvispinosus | reverse complement strand
TCTCGTATGCAAACGGCGGCGGGTGCAGTCTGCACGTTGCATCGTACCGCACGACATCAAACGAGCGCGTGGCACGAGCACGCGATTCCGACCCTACACTGCAGTCTGCACACGACCGAATTCAGCAGACGAGAAGGAACGAGCCAATAACGTAATTACTTTCGATGGTTCTCCGGAAACTATTCGCACTTCGCAGATTGCGCGCTCGCGCGGCTGTAATTGAATATTCGGCGCCGGAATTACAGGATGACTGCGCTGAAGATGCGCGCTCAAGAAGATCACGGCGGCTATGCCATTTCGTTCCTCCGGCTCGCCGAGAATGCAAAGTGTCGAGTAATTGTCCCAAGTTCTTGTCATTAACGCTACCGCCACCGCCGCGCCGCACACGCGACGACGACGACGACGGCTGCGTCTCCGATAATTTCGATACACTCTAAACGCGCTGTTTTACTAAATTTAATTAAGCACGACGATGATTATCGTTCTCGTAGGAGAGACGTCGCCGCCGTTCAGTTATATTCAAATAGTTGGGGCATAAATATAATCGCGCTTACATCGTGAGAGAGTTTCATTGTTGGAAAATTCATTGCTTTGGATTCACACGATAAGCAACGCGGAACAGTTATAATATTAATTACAACAGTTATATAATTATATTTATAAGAGACAGAAATACTGTTACAGGAATTCATTTGCATGTATATACATACATTTATTTTATCAACCGAAAATAAGCGGATTTTCTGTATCAAGAATCCTCGTTTCTCTTATTATCTCAATCACGAGTTTCTGTTTCTTAAATATTGCACTTGAATATACGCGATGTAATCATTTTTTTTTTCAAATTCTGATTTCTTTTCTCTATTTTGATTACAAGTTAAACAATCTTAAAATAATATCGCTTATTGCGTTCCGGATGTGGCTTAGATTAAAAATCTGAGTTATCTTGCAGCAATTAAAGTTTAATTACGACCATTCGACAGATATATCTCAATATCGTAGGTACTCCACGTTATTATTACTATCGGCCGGTTCGAATGAGACAAGGGAATTAGCTAGTTAAGTATGACGAAGGCAATGACTACTGGTTTATTCCTTCATGACCGTCGATAACCTGTCAGGATGACTCTGCATGTTGGATTCGGAAGCGGCTGAAGATTTCTTCCGAGAATGACTACACGACTTTACGATTATCTTTGGAACACTCTGACTGCTAGGCAGGCTATTAACAACAGTACTTCTAAACTATTGACTGTTCCTCTCCTTCTCTTCCTCCTTCCCTCTTCCCCTCCCTCTCTCGCAATTATATTAATAAAATTAATTTTAATAAGTCCAAAAAAAACTATTTATGAAAAATAAATTTATATATAAGTAACAGGATATTTATTAATAGCGAAATAATGTAATATTTATCGCATTATTGCGTATTCATCTAATTATGATTTATACAAGATTTATTTTAAATTAGTACTCTAGTATCTTTCTTATATAATAACGCTATTTTCTCTCTTCATTAAATTGATTTGCCTGAGATACGCGGTAATTGCTTCCGGATGGGTTTATACGTGCGAAAGCGGCTTATAATATTCGACGAAACCAATCTTCTCAAACATAGCTTCTTCGCCGGCGGCTTAAATAGAGCTCCTTTGCCGCTTGGTGGCCGCGAAACACTCGATGTTAACCTGCCACTTCGGTTGCGGGATGTCAAACGTGAAAGATACAGAGTTCGCGTGGCACGGTGCCGATCTGGCGATTGTATCGCGGGCGTCCACGAGGGGTTGTCCCTTTTCCCGCCACCCCGTTATCTCGGTACTATTAGCGCTCGTCTCTATGCAAATTCAGCGACAAGTTGTACCGGTGCAGACCCATAAATTCCGAGCAAGCCGAGTGTGACCTCGCCTCTCCTCTATACCCGATCGTTTGACGACACGTGGTTACGCCGAGCTACGGTAAACGTACGCGGAAAGCATTCGCGTGTCTTACTTACCTGGATAAGTACGCACGAGCGCGCGCATGTACACATATATACACGTTATACCGTATTCGAGGAGGAGGAGGAGCGCGAAGTTTTAGCGCTTCAATTCCGGAGCGATCGAGCGCGCACTTTACGTGTCGGATGGCACCTTACGTGCCTGTACGGCGCGAGGGGTATTTAGTATGCCCGTCGTATATCGGGTCGACAGTACTTCCCACGGCTATTTGAAATCCAGTCTGTCGTATATAAGGTACTTCGGTATTCAGTATCTGTGCTGCCGCGACGGCCCCCGACATGCGACGTTCATCGTCCACTGCGCTGGATATATGCGAAAAGAGGCACGAACCCCTCACCCGACATAAGTCACCATCGATTGTGCGCGCGCTCGTTAAACAAATCGCGCGACGAGCAAATCATCTCTCTTCGAGCGTGTTCGAGCTTGAAAACGCCAGCCGCGTGACATAATTGCCCGGAGAGAATGTCTAACAGAATCGGGAAATTATTTCTGAAAGGAGAACCGAGGGTGAAGCGCTCCTACGCTTTCTCTATAACGATGTGGAACAATTTCGGACTTATTCATCGCTATTGTCGTCTCACGGAATTTTATTTCATAGAACATTTAACGTACCGATATGTTACCTCGTCTATTTGCTAATGCACATATTTGTGAAATATGCGTGCGAACGCGACATCATTATATGCAGATATGAAAAGAATAATGTGCGGAATGGATTTGAACATGGTAGCACCGCGAGTCACTTAACTTGTCATGCAAATCCGCGCGCGTTAGCCGCGGCGAGTATTCCGAGAGGATCGCGCAAGCGTTTCGGAAGAAGGAGTTAAATCAGCACACTCTTTCTGAATATTTATAAACTTCTCTACACGCGGCGAAGCTTGTTTGCCTTTACCTACGGAGGCAGCCCATTCGTTTCTCGAGCGTTGGCCCACCGTGACCGCGTGCTCAACAGCTCTATCTCCCGTAGCGAGAGACAACCGTGTATGAAATTGACTTGTGAATTATGCGTAATTTGTCATACTGTCCAACCGGCGGCGTCAGACTGCGACTTCGTGATTGTAAACCGCGAAAGTGCATGCAACAATTGATGCGCGTTGCTTTGTGCCAAATGGTTTTTAGATGGCGATTCTTCGCGAATAAATGCACGGTGTTGTTCTGTTCAACGTTTACCACGCATATACAATCCTTTCGTGTCTTACACATCCGATCGGATTATCAATTTATTCCTATATTATTTAACGAGTTAAACAATATAATTAAACAGCAACGATAAAATCAACAATCGTCGGAGATTTGTTTTCGAGAAAGTTTATGACTTTGGATAATATTCTCTATAAACATTACGTAGGTCGACTTGGAAAGATCGAGTTTTGAATCTTCATTCAGAGATGAGCTACACGGCGAAGGCTAATCGGTCAATCATTTTTCACGCAGTTCCCATTCTATCGTAAAACTTATACTTACACGATAGACAGATACGCGGCCAAATCCCGATACGTTGCGGTTCAACTCATGTTTCAATGCGCGATGATGCGGCGATACCCGGGCATTATTACCAGTCTGGAAAGAACCTGGTCTATCGCGGTGCAGGTCAGCCCCCCCTCCCCCGCCTTATCCTCTTAAAGAATACAGCTGGGCGATCGCGTGCAATTCGCTCGATGACACACATGGAAATGTTAATATCGTTCATTAAGAAACGGTGCCCTGGCCAATGTGAATGCCTTTCGCGTTTTATATGGAAATCGTTGTTATGCAAATACGCACACATACAAAACAAACATCTATACATATGCATGTGCGACATTATGGACTCGTGGCCGTTAGAGCCCGGCGGTATGCGACAGGCATACCCGTTAGTCGACGACGAGTTCGATAGCGAGGAACTCGTGATGATGCGGCGGGTGACCATAATAAATACGAGAACAATCGCACCTCGGCAACTCGCTCGACGTTCTATCGCCGTTACCTCCAAGAAAGAGAAAGAGAGAGAGAGGGGTGAAGAAGAGAGAGGGAGGGGGGGAGAAAGAAGGATAGAAAGACACGTCAGCCGTGTCCGAATGTATTATTCGCGTGCTGATCTATAGTTCTAATTACGGCGGATCGTAATAAGCGCGGTGCAATTTCAGCGCGCAAATCGGTCCGCGCGCGTAAATCTCCGGAAATCGGCAGTTAAGAACTAGCCGGCACCGGGGGGCGCATTTTAAAGTCGGGAATACTAAAAGCTGGAGCCGCGCCAGAGCGAATCACTGGATACTTTATGAGCGTGGATTCCCGCGAAGATTTACGTCTGACGCTTTGGCACGAGAAATAACAATCGTAAGTTGGACCTAAAGTCGACGCTCGCCGCCTTCTGCTTAACGAAATTCGATAAATCCGCGAATGTCGCCACACGGGCACGCGCGGAGCGGGGCAACCTACGAGGCGGGCGTGATGGTGGTGTCGCGTGGATGGGAGCGTTTATTTTGTCACGAACAATACGACACGAGTTTCGCACGTGTACTATTTAATAAACAATCTAGTCTCCCGCGCCAAACACCATATTCGACACTGAGAGTTCTCGCGGCACGCGGACCTTCGCCGCGCCGCGACAAAGCCATATCAAAATCCCGTATAATACCACCAGCAAAGTTAAATCCCCTGGACACGAGGCGCGAACTTCGTATCGGTCTCCTAGACCACCGCGCGCGCCTTCCATCAGAACGTGCAGGAAACTTTTACTTGGGGACCGAGGCTGTTCTTCGGGGCCGTTTATCCGGTTATATCGTTATAAACTTCTCGCGATATCGTCACGATTTTCTCTTTCGCCCGTCGAAGAAGATACGCGGGGACCGTTATACACACTTGCCTACACGTCTAGCGGCGCGGGCGCGGGCGCGGGCACGGGCGCTCGCATTCCCCGGTTAAACAAAGGCGGGAGGATAAGAATGAAAAATGACTCGCGCGAAAGTCGTGGTATTTCACCTAGGTGTATCTAAGCAACGGTTTTTAAGAAAAATATGTACGCGGATTCCCCCTCCCCCCCGCTTTTGTTCCTTTCGTCAAGACCATGGTCTGTGCACACACACACACACACACACACACACACACACATACATATATAAATAATGTGTGTATATATATATATATATATATATATATTGTATATACACGCGCGGAAAAATACCGGCGACGAACGAGGAAAATAGAATCACGAGCGACGATTGAAGGGAAGCGCAGTCGTAAAGGATAGGAAATGGCTGCGTACACACGGCGCTGATGCACATACGCATATATAAATTTTGATGGACGTTCGTACATCCGACTACATTTATATATGTAGCTCCTTCGAATTCGCATAGCACAGAGTTCATGTTAATAAAATTCGAGCTGCATATTATTTCACGGCGTCGTTATAAATGCAAAGCGAATCGCGTTTTCATTTTCGCTTTGAGTAAAGAAAGAAAGTTACATCGGAGGAAGAGGTTTATTTACAAAAATAAGAGTCTAAGTTTCCGGTTTTTATTGCGTCGTTTTTTCAACTGGAACTAACGTAAATTCGCGCATAATTTCCGCACGAATGTCTAACGGCGTTGAAACAAATTAAGGCAATCGGCATGCAGAAAAACTGCTTTACATTCCTCTCGAAAAGCTTCGGTCGCGAAGCTGCGGAAAGTATTTCGCGTATTGCGTTTACTGCTATTAGATGAATATAGATGAGCTGTAACTTCATGCAATATTAAATAATTCTATCGTTTGTGTGAGAGTAAGAAGCTTCACAAAAAAAAAAAAAAAATAAAAAAAGCACTCCAGAAATGTAAAGAAGCTACATGCAAAAGTGTACAATTTCTGCGCATGCGGTACGTCAAAGAATTGTCAATATATCAGAGTTATCAATTCTTGTTCGATCGCTTGGGAGAAACCTTTACCTTTACCTTTACCTTCAAAGCAGCTACGTTTATTCGCGGTGCATGCTCGATGGAACGCGAGCGCGCGGCGAGAATCATCGTTGCGAATCGACGGGAGCAAATTTTCCTTGTGGCGGTACCACCAGGCCGCGATTACGGTCGGGGGGGCTTGCGTACGATCATGTAGAAAGAACGCATTAGGGCGAAGCGCGGTATTAGCAGAGAATTCAACCTGCAGACCGGACGGCGCGGCGCGGCGCGGCGTTGCCGGTCGGCCGTCTAAACCGGACTATATCGTCCAGAACTAATTGCCTCGGCGGACGTTCGGTCGCTTGCGCTAGTGCCTCCTGTGCCAAATGGTTGTTCGCGAACGAAGCACCACCGGGGACGGAAAGAGAGGGCCCAACGCGTTAGAGAGACGCGCGAGGCTCGCTCGCTCTCGCCCGGTGCAAACGACGATCCTATCGTCGACTAACGGGGCCCCGGCTTTAGAAGTTTCGTGATCGTGACGCGGTATGTCGTCGCCCGATTGTCGCCGTCTTGTTGCCGGTATTGATCACGATCGCGTGTTATGCGCAGCCGCGGCCGAGCGAGCATTTTACTCCGGCCATTCGTCTCGGTTTCGGCGGATAAGAATTCGGCAGAAAGATTCCGATTTCCACGGTCTTTTTGTTTTTAATGGACAAGTGGCGGGGCAGGAGGGCGGGTGGCGGCGGGGGAACGGACAAGATTCATTCGACGATGCGACGATCGTGCCGAAAGGAAACTCGTGTCGAGAGACTATCAAAGCGTGACCGGAGATCCTCTCCGCTCTTGGAACATCCACGACTGACCGATCGAATTAACTTCTTCACCGTTCTGTCCTCGCTTCGTAGAAGATCCTATCACGTTGACGGCGCAGCATTCAGCGTCTCGCGCCGCCGCCGTCGTCGTCGTCAAAAAAACCTCGCGATTAACGCTAAATCTTTCTTATTCCGGTAACGTAAGGGGGAAAAACGGATGACAACGAGCGTGCGGGTGCGAGATGAAAGCGGGTTAAAAGCGGTAAAAAGAGTACTTTGTAAGACGTCAAGCTGTCACATACAGGCATACTTGTGCGCCAGCACGTAAGGGGGTTTTCTCCGAGAAATTTGCCGTAAACGGTCGTCGATGCGTGAGATGCCCGTGAGGAAGACTTTACATGTATACGCGCCCTGTCTCAAATACCTTTTACTTTCTCCGCTCCTTCTCCTTAGACGCACCTTAACGTCCCTTTACTCGTATCTACGCCGTACCGCTGGATTATCACGTGTGCGCTCGAGCGTTGATGGTTTTATGACGGTACGAGAGACGCGAGCGTAAAACGACGCGTCGCGTCGACGAAGCGATTGCGCGCTTCCTCCGAGAGTTCCGGCGTGCCGTGCCTTTCGGCAATTATCCGGCATGACAATCGCGTAAGAGAAATATTGCGCAAGGATTACGTGAGATCGCGAGACATTGACTTTTTTATTCTATTAGCCACCACAGATGTTCGCCAGCGCGAGTTACGGCGTCACTTCCGGCGTCACGGTTCGCAATTGGAAAATAGAGTTGTCTTTCACACAACCGAAAATTTGTTCCGGTCGTATAGTTAGTTCTCTGTAGAAAAACTGGCGTGAGGTAAATCTCGGTTGGTCCATTAGATTGTCCGTTTTTGTCCCATATAAAGGCTCTTTACAAATAAAAAGTATTTTAATCAATGTATGTGTCATAGTGGAAATATTTTGGAAACATTTAATTAATTTAGTGTTGTGATTCTAATTAAAATGTCATACAATAAATTGATAAAATATATATCTATAGTTGTAGAAAAAAAGAATATTGCGCAAATTATAAAATAGTCATAATATCACGGATAAATGATCAGTCAGTAAATTGTTTTCAGATATACACAATGACATTCCGCTTTTTAAGACGCCACTTAAAACGTTGGTCAGCTTGCAACGCGATAGTAATTTATACACGTCCGTTTTAGTTTCCTCATCTCGGAAGCAAATTACCTGGTATGTGTTACCCCTGACAGATGCGCTCGAAAAATATCAACGGAACAATACCGCTTCTCTCCATAGGTATATATAAGATCCCATTCTGCCGTTTAATTAATGCCCACAAGTCCAACGTCTGCGGACGTATAGTTTATATTAATTATACCTCGGAAGATTCAATTAGTGCGTTTCTCATTACACTTACTTATACTGGTATCCATTATTCATGAGGAACCACTGCGATAGCACCCTCTGACAATGCACGTGATCCTTATAATTCATCGTCAGAACCGAATATATAAATGTATACACGTAACGCATATATATTGGTCTTTTATAAAGTGCGCGAAATATACAAAAATAAAAATTTGATGTAAAACGTACGTAGAGAAGGCAGAGAGGAGAAAAGGAGAAAGATATTTATAATAAGTAAATTTTCTTTGTATCAAAATATTAAATCATTTATAATTTTATATAAAACCAAAAACTACACAATAACTTTTATTTCTCTTAAGAGTTTAATATCTTCGATTGTAACTACTTAATGTGTGAAAATAAACTCCAGAAGTTGTAAATCTTTGAAACACACGTTACTTATTATATATTTAATTCCTTTTATTATATATATTAAGTCACTATTTGATACTAGAATAAAATGTAACAATGACGAATTTGCTGCGATGCTGTTTTTACTTCAAGATTTTATCAGCGTTTCAAAGTTCTTCAAGAAAGATATATATTCGCATACGTGCCGTAAAGGCATTCAACAGCGGCGGGAAAATAATGGGTCAAGAAATACTCGAGAAAGAGTGTACCTCAGGGCGACACCCAATATGTGGCTCCGCTGGGTGCAGCCTCTCGTAGAAAAATCAACCGCACTGAAAGTGCGAAAGCTGTTTTGTACTCTGCAAAAATTTAAATAAGATTCGAACGAAAATCTCTAGACGGAAATTCCAGAGGATCTGCCAAAGAGCTCGATCGACCATTCGTGTTACTCGCGATATGAAAGAGTCGATATTACTTAATGAAATTGCATTACAGAATTTGTAACTTTATCAATTTTACGAAATTCTACACTGTAGAATTCAAGTTGTATTTAATTCAGTTATTTTTCATTACGCCACGCATTTGTGTTGTTCATTAGATATGTCGCATCTTAACATTTTAACAATAATAACATTTTAATGCACCTTTTTTCTAATATGCATATGCGCCTGCAATTAAATACCAATATGAAAATACTGATTCTCTCGAGTGTGATATATTTCTAGAAAAATTGAAAACTGAAATATATTGCGAAAGATAATATTCGTGACAGATTGTTGCATACAATGGGAACGATTATTGCACAGTTCCATGCAGAATTCCCGATATTTTTATACGATATTGATTCGACATTGGAAATTTTTGTTCAAAATATACGTCAGAATTAAACTTGCAACTGCTATATACATATATAGATTATACATAGTATAGCTTACGAAAAAATCCGATATTTGCATACATCAGTAAGAAAATGGAAGGCAATCTTATTATTGGCAGAAAATAATTTATATCAAGCTAAATAATAAAAATTATTTCGCGATCTGCCGTACTTATATACATTTTTGCTCGGGGTCTTAATAAACGAAAAATTTCATATCACATTCATAATTCATATATTAATAATTCCGAGATGTGCTTAATATTTTAATAGAGATTTCTAAATCCTTTGACACGAGTGTGGAAATTTATGTTTAATATTCGCGCACCATTTCCACAATCCGCAGAAATTATCAAGCGTACAATCTCTCTCGCGCGCGTTATATAGAATCCTTAATCAACCTCTGCGAAATTATCTTATCCTTAATATCTTTTCATTATTAATGTATTAATTAATAGATTAGACAGGTGAAAAATTACCGCGTACGGTTTGCGGAGGAACGTGTGATAAGCACATCGACCCGATTCTCACCGACGTGAGTACCGGACGACACCGTCTATTATGTCTCGCGTTTTGTTTCGCTTATTTTCATCCGGTAGATCAAGGCAATTGGTACCGCGGGCATTGTACAGAAAATTATTGCACTTCGCCCAAAGCGATCCTTACATTACACAAAATGTTCGTAGGAGACTGATGTGAAACGATCTTAACATACTTCGGTTATCCTATGAAAACGCCGTAATTGCGCAAAACAACAACAAGACGACGGGCGCGGAACCTCGAGGCTCGCTCATCCCGCATGTACATATGGAAATCTAATTTTAATGATAACGGATCAAGGAAGATTATCGCATATTAATCTTGGTTCTCACTCGCCGCTCTAAATATTATTGTCATTTGATTTTTCTCAGCGAGAAAGGTAACGGTATCGCTCGGTTAAATGCGTCTATTAAAGCAATCCTATTAATTTTGAATGTACGGTACACAAAAAAAAAGAACTCTATCAAAACGCTGAGAAACTATTCCTTTATGCCACCGTGAAGTTGTAGAATGTTCTTAATTAACGTCCGCGTAATAAGGCAATCAAGTGGTCTGCGTTCCGCTCCGACTTTACTCTCGTAAAGAAAAAAGAAAGACATATCCACCTTAGAGCAGTTATCTATCGGGATAGAGGTAGCCTCGGGAGTTTGTTGAGCATCAGCGCGCATACGTGGTCGATAGTTCGTACTACAGTCTTTAGGAAGATACGATAACGATTCAATCTTACCTGGATTGCTGTCGGCGTTAGAGCTGAATAGGACGCAAAGGCCCGTCTCGTAGTTGACCGCCTGGCAGGAGTCGTTTGCCTGACAGGTCTCGAGGCAGTCGGTGAGCATCAGCGTGCCCGGTATGGACTCGAGCATGTTCGTGGGCGCGGTGTACACGTAGCCGGTTACGAGCTCGAAGCCGACCATCTCGGGATCGCACTCGTCCGAACCCGCGGACGGCCCGGTGTAGTCCGGGCCGGAGAGTGCGGACGGTACGGACGCGGACGACGGCGACAGGTCGGCCGCGTGCGCCGGTTCCGCGGTGACCGCGTGGCCGTACCTCGAGATGGTTTGCAACAGCAGTAGTAACGTGACGAGATACTGACGATCGTACGGTCTCGTCATTGTCGTACCTCGATTGAACGCTCAGGATACAGTAACGTCGCGGTCGCGTGTAGTCTGCAACAAAAAGAGGATGGACATGTTTAGCGTGACATTTTTCGGTAAACAGCTTCGATCGTATCCTATCGGGGAAAAGGCAGGAAAACTCTGCTCTGGGAAGCAAATGTTATATCAGTTAAAGTTGTTGAATTTGAGGAAATAGAAAGATGAGAGCAGATTTATTTTCCACGGAAACTCGCTGCCTTCATTTTTAATTTCAGAAATACAGGTTGAAATTCAACAAGTCTCTATCCTTTCTCCAATTTTTCAGAATTATTCTACGAAATGTGAAATGTCGTGCAACCTTCATCATAATAATTTCTTTTAATATTTATTTTCCGCGTTATAAATTACTAAGAAGGTTTTAGAAGAAAGGTTGAAAATGGGAGAAAGAAATTAAGGCATATGAAACATAACGGAGGTTTGCCGAGACTCTGTAGAATCTCATATTTAATGGCAATAGTAACGATACTGCTTTTTTTTTAGAGCCAAGTGCGAAATAAAACGATCGCGCAGAATTAAACGTCTTAAGCGTTTTCCTGAACCGTTTTTCTTCGTTATGAGACTATTTTCTCTGTTGCTTAAGCGAACGCTCCAGCGCTCTGACGGGTTGAATAAAGGAGAATTAACGGAAGCAGGGATTAACGGGATGGAATGTATCGCCGTTGGTCAAGTGTCGCGCTGTTCTTGTAAGTGAACGAGAATGGGAATAGTAAATTGGAAAATCAGATTTGTCCATATTAATAATGCAAGGTGAAGCAAGAATGTAATGACGCTAATTTTGTAAATGGTAACTAACTAGCAGTTAAAAAAAAACAAGAGAATCTCTTACACCGAGATTTTATATATGTAGAAATTAATACAGCAGCTTAATAATTCTGCAAACTTACACTGTTAAATATTGAAGGATTAAATTTAAACCAATACCTTTGTGTTAGATAACATTTTTGTTATTTTTAACCACCATGTGTGTCGAAATTTATTATTTTGACACAAAGTATTATTTTAACTCCGTTGGTTTAGTTAAATTAACAATATACTGCGAATATGAGCAGTAACGACTTACAGGAATGGTTATAAAAATGACTTAAATTGAGTATAATTTGACACTACGAATTTGACAGTGTAATTGTGATACAGATCAACATTATTTTGTACATTGAGAACGCACAAATATGAAACACGACTACAAGTTTGAAGTATTTTCTAGTTACAAGACAAGCATGGACGTGCAATTTATCCATTTAAACCGCGGTATTTGCATTCATTAACATACAACACCATTGTGACAAAGTTTGCATAATGTTCGGACACGAATAAATTAAAATAACAATTAGAATTAAAAAAAAAACGTGGAACCGAGCAATAAAAATTGAGAATCGTTCATATTTCCGTTATATCGCTACATATATCGCGCAATAAATAACAAACAGCGCGCGACGCGTGCATATGCGGGAATTTAAATCGCCGGATACTTTCGCGAACCACTATGACCCCATGGAATCGCGATCCAATGGCACTCCACGCGAACTGTGACAGTTTCGTTCCGCCGAAAATAACGATGAAATATACCGCCGCGTTCGAAATATGCGGCGCTCCCTAACGCATGTTGCACATGTCGAAATCACACCGACGTACACTGTTGGTGTACCTTTGGTACACAGGCGAATTCCAGGAAACGTACCTGGTCGAACGGTCAGGAGAGCAACAGCAGCGGCAGCAGCAGCCGATGTATCAACGTCGAATTTTGTGGGACGCGAATTGCCCGCGATCTCTGCCGCTGGCGCGATATTGCACGTTGCAATTCGGCGGCGCTTTATCCCGCACTCCTGCGCCGCGCGCGAAGGCGAATTCCACGGGCACCTTTCTCACGGGATCATCGGTAAGCGCGCGCGCGCGCGAGCAAGCGAGCGAGCTCTGCGAGAATGGCCGTTAGCGCACAACAATGCTTGGAAAACGGTACACACAAACGTGGGCCAAGCCTGGCACCGATCCTGCGAGTCCGGCGAAAAGGGGAGGAGTAGACACCAGAGGGAGAGAAAGAGAAATCGCGAAAGGGGCGAAGAAAACCAATTTACTTTTGTTTGTCGCGCATGTCGCGTAAAACCACCACGAAATCACAGACGCGGCACCGGCCCGATTCGCAATGGTGATGCGCGCCGAAGAGAGCCTCGCGAGAGACCGATCGCGGCCGCTCAGGGGAGTATAACTATGTCGGCCGACTGGCTCTTAGGCACTGGTGTACACCTGGCAGTGTGGCTCTTCCACGAGCGACCGAAGACGTCTGCCGGAGGGGACCCGAGGCCGCTGCCGTCTAAGGAGGACAGAACGGTACGCACAATTCGATCGCCGGGTACACACCATTGAAAACATATCTCGCCGCTGGTCTCCTACCTCTTTCTCTTTCTCTTTGATCGGCTACCTCGCGTATCCCCGCCCAGATTCCCCGCGCGCTTCTTCCACCTTTCCGTTTTCTATTTTTTTTTGTCTCTCTCTTTCCTATTTTTCTCCTCTCACATTCCCAGTCGGGATCGGAGTGAAGTCACGCCACTTTAGGCGCCGAGAATAGCCAGCTCGCGGCTGTCAATGCGGATTTAGCGGATTCTGAACCCGCCGGCCGCCCACCTACTTTAAAATCTTCCGCGATCGCGCGTTCAATAGGGTCTATTTCGCACGATGACACGCTACGTTCGTGTTTGGGCTAAGCCAAAGCCGGGTGAGCCGTGATACTTTAAGTTATACACTGACAAGGATTTACTAGCCCCTTGACGTCCTCTTATCCTCTTTCTACACGCGGCCTTCGCCGTCACTTATTTGACAGGTTCTCTTTTTTTGGTATGTTGACGGACGAGATACCAGGAGAGAGAAGGGATCTAACGGCTAAGCGCGTTTGTCGCCCGTTATTTTTCAGCCGCGATAAAGATTCTGTATAATACAGGAGATAAGCACGCGGAGATTCCCGGTATTGCCTCGGATTCTCTCCCGGCTCTTTCGTAACGCAACATAACGGATCGATCGCCTCGGGGGATCGCCGCCGAATCGGCCGCAAAGTTAATTCATTTCGCAATTGCTTCCGCCGTCAGTGGCGTGAGAGAGGCGGTATCATTTTGCAGGACTCGCGCGAGCGTGCGATGTTGACCGATTCGGACAATCGCGGATGCATCCGGCCGCAAAATCGCTGTTGCACGTGCGCGCATAACGATATCGCGCGTACCGATGTAAGGACATCGGATGGCTGCGTTTAATTGGTGGGAATATGAATACGAGGAGCTCGATCGTGCGGCGGATATGCAAACGAGCAAGAGCGTTTTCACGCTGGGGGCGGCACGCGTGGTGCACCAGCGCATGGTGACCAAAGTAATTCCCTCGGTGCGAGAGGAACTAGACGGGGGGCAAACGGACACGGGGCACTCTCTGTCATTAGCCGGTACTTGTTGTGGCCGTGCATGGAAGACTCGTGGAATGAGCCGATGATACGTGTCTGGTAAATAGTAATTATGTTTATTATGTCGCGCGCGAGAAAGAGAGAGAGAGAAAGAGGGAGAAAGGGGCAGAGAGGGAGAGAGCGGACGCATACCAAGAATCTCGAGGAGCGGGAGTTGCGCTATGCCATGCGGTAAACGGGACGAGAAACGGGAGCGAAGGAAAAAGAAGGGGGCTTCAAAGAGAGCAAAATTGAATGTTCACGTGTGAACAACGCGACCCGCGCGGCAGCGGCGGTCGGGCATCGGTGTCTCCGCGGAGACACCGCTCGGGAGAGCGATCTACACTTGGGAAGCCTTCCAGCGCGCGAGACGCGCGCGGGAAAAAGGTGGAAAGACGGAGTGAAAGAAAGAAGGGGGCGGTAGAGAGGAAGAGAGGAAAGGCCGATCGGAGAGGGGCAGGCAGCGCTCGGTACCAGGTGCCTGTACCATCGCGTCACCATGGCGGAATAACGGTTTCTCGGATGTCCCATCGGGTTCAATCGCAAACGGTTATCTCGCACCGCGGAATTTCGCAGGCAGGGAAACGACCGCGCTCTCCGCGGCCATCCGCGTCCGCCCTTGATCACCAATCACGTGCTCCATAATTCGGCGGTTCTGCGCGTCTCATCGACCTCCTTTCGATAAAGGGGACAACGGAATGATCTTACATCGCCGATTACCTTATTTCACGAAACGGCAATTCGGAATTGAACGCTCGAGAGAGAGATTATAATAAGTCGCAGGCCGTGTGTGTGTGTGTGACCGAACGAGATACCGGCTTCCCGCAGAATCTAAGGAAACGATCGATCATCGCGCCGTCGAATAGTCGAGCTCCACGGTTAAACCTTCCCCGTGCCGGACAGCCCGGTAACCATATATGAATGGGCTGGATATTATTAACGCGCGTGTTAAGTTATTACTAATAAAGATACCGTAGCGTCGGCGGCGCGTACGCGTAAGGAGAACGATCACGCGGCGCGATAAGATAATTACTACCAGCAATCGGTGGCAATAACATTAACGCCGCGCCGGTTGCCGCATACTCTCTCACGCCACGGCAATGCCGAGTATGTGTATATACCACGTAGAGTTATATTAACTCGTATCAACCAGATGGCCGAAGCGATTCTTATGGAAATTGAACGGGCAACCAGTACCTAGTCCTATCTCGGGCGTTCCTCGAAACGCCGATCAATTACTTTGCCCCTTGCGCTCGATCGCCTCGGTTCTCTCTCATCTATTTGTCGGGCGTACCGAGGCGTCGTGAGAACTTAGTCGATCGGTCAATTAGAATATGTTTCCCCGGCCGGGTGCCAAATGTGCTACGAGGTTACGACCGCGCGGCGCGGCGCGGCGGTGACTCACGACCGCGCGAGTGACTCGCGCCAACATTAACGGACACGCGACTTATCACATAACGGCGTAAGGCCGTTCTCGATACTTGTTCTCGGTCAAGCGGATTCGCAAAGTTATGCAAAAGGTTACAGGAGTGCGGCATTCGTGAACGGTGTGCGCGCGTCGCGTCGCGTCGCGTCGCGTCGTCGTGGATTCCACACCGGTACGCTTCGGCCGCATATGTACGATCTCCTTAGATTTATGGGATGGTACCCGCATCGTTAAGAAAGTCACCGAGTGATTTAATTCGTACCACTTTATCGCGCGCGGAGGTTCTCTCTTCTCTTCTCGCGGGTGTTAAATTTCTAACGTTCACACGTCTCACGGGTCGAGAGACGCGGACTTTTATGCGAAATAACGTTCCATTAAAACGCGCGGAAATTTCCATTATCACTTGTCTCTCTCCCGAGGACGTCTCCCCCGATTTCGTTTCTGTGTACCCAGCACTTCGGCTAGATTAAATTACCGGAAATGCGTCCGGAAATCTGCTCGCCTATCGTTCGATAACATCTCTCCGATCTGTGTGCTTTCGCACGGGGGTGGCGGCTCAATTCACGCCTTCCACAGGCGTACCTACGGGGGTGGCGATGTCGATTAACAATTCCGCTCGAAAATTCACTGACAATCTCTGAATCTCGTTTCCGCAGCTCGCTGAGCCGAGCCGAGCCGCGCGGCGCGGCGCATACCAGACGGATGGATAACGTCTCTCTTTGGCGATCTTCGCGAGAGGAGGCACGAGGAGGCGAGAGGAGGGAGCTCGTTACGTAATTATTCGATGCTCGACGTCGGGACATGTGCGGGCTCTCTCTCTCTCTCTCCCCGAGAGCGTCCGTGCTCTCTGACGACGTCGCTTTAAAAGCGATACGGTAGGCCTTTAGGCGCGCGCTGGCTGGTGGTCAGTGGTGGTTGGCATCACCACCGGTTTGCAACCGGCCGCGCGCGGTTGATCGTCGATCGCACAACGGCAGCACTGCCAAGTCCCGCGGAATCGAGCCGGGGAGGCCTCCGTTAATGGTACGTTCCGTGCGGGTTCGACGCGCTATGCGTCGACCAGGAAAATGCGAGGAGTCGGATAACCAGGAAACTGGTTTATGCGTGGCTGCGCTCTGTGCAGCTCGCTCTAAGTGGGTACCCACTACCATCCATAACGCCGCGCTCGCGCACACCACACCAACACCGTCGCGGGAGCGGGAGCGAGACGGGGGACGCGCGAATAGAATGGAACGGAGCTGGATGGAGAATTAGATAGAACACGAGAAAGCGGACGGAGAGCGGGTAGAGAGAAGAACGGGAGAGGAGAGAGAACGGAGAGACGGTGAAACGGGTGAGAGAGCCGCCTGCCACGGCGCACTGCTCTTCGCGTATAGCTACGAGCACAAATGCTCGGAAGGCAGTGGAAAGATGAAACGAGAGAAAAGCAAATCGCGCGAGGAAGAGACCCCACGGCTATGGAACTTGGCGGACGAGCGACTTAAGAACGACACGTCTCTATCTCTCACTCTCTCTCTCTCTCTCTCTCTCTCTCTCTCTCTCTCTCTCTCTCTCCCTCTCTCCCTTTTGTC
>NW_020218772.1:374664-454212 GCF_003070985.1 Temnothorax curvispinosus | reverse complement strand
TCTCTCTCTCTCTCTCTCTCTCTCTCTCTCTCTCTCTCTTTCCTCCCGTGGCTATCTCCCCGTTTATCTCCGCACGTCTCCGGCCCTGACTAGGATGGCCGCTTGATGAATCCGTCGACGATGTAGGGCGGGACAGACGGGGCGATTTCGGAGAAACCGGTGAGCCCTACGACACCGTGGTAACGCGAGGTAATTAAACTTTGGTCGCGTTATGCGGATATCTCGCTCTATTCCGCGCCCACTCGCTCGAATGTGCGAGGGTTTCAACCAAGTGTCGCCGAGAGATTGATGATGGCCCAACGTGGTGGTACCTTCGCCGTTCTCCTTCTCTCCGTCTCTCTTCCCTCCACGTCACCTCTAGGCCTCCTCTATCGCCGTGTTGTGCACGGTTTCCAGCGACGTGCCGTGCCTTTTCTGGTTCTGTTCTCTCTCGGTGGCTCTTATCGCGACGGCACAGGGAAGGTGGCGTGTTGTGCGACTCGTGCGTTCAATCGCGATAAAAGATCTTGTCACGAGGGGCTGGGAGCGGCATTACGATCCACGAGCTCGAGTCTGCAGGTATATCGCGCTCGCTCGTTGCGTGAAGCAGTTTATTTGCATAGAGGCTAACGCGCCGGGGGTGGTAGCTCTTCATACCTCTCTCTTACTTTTTTCCCCTCTTTCTCCCATTCCCCATTTCTGTCTTTTTCCCTCTCGGGAGATGTTGGCTGGCTCGGTAACATTAGTTTCAATCCAGTATTTGAATCGTATGCGTATTATATACCCATCCTTTGGGCGCGAGCGTATCTATCTGCGAGGGTTTCTTCGCGCTACACGACGCAGGATATGTACATTTGTGTGTTAGCGCGCATCACTTCTTCCACGAGTAGTTCCCCGCGTTATCGAATCCTTCATTCAAATGGCGAGCTTATCCGTTACAGAAGCTGAGGGAAGTGAAACGCGCGTTTCGCGAGAATGGTATACCATTGAATTTTCTATCTCATGAGTTTGTCGAATCCCGCGGGTGGCACCGACAACGAGATTGGGGAACAAAATCGATCTGGGGTACGTGTACCCACCGCGTTACGTCTCCAGCGTACCGAACAGCGTGTGCCGCAAAACGGAGCAGCGTCGAGAAGCGTTCTCGCCGAGTCAGCGAGAGAACCAGTATATCTTTTGCCGCTATTAAACAGGGACGTACGCGTCTTGCGGGACGAGCGGGGAAACGAGAAGTGGAAATACGCCGCCGCTAGATAGACTTGCGCAAGGTCGTGGGACACCTGCGAGCTTACCGGTGAATCGGCGGTTACGCACGCATAATAGAACTACCGCTCTCTGATTGTCATTACCGTTGCTTTCCGCGCTCATCACCTTCGCAGTTATACACGCGGTTGCGTCGAGGTTTACTGCACCCGACAGTTTGCCGCGTTGAAGGAAAACGTTGATTGAAGATAAATCGCCGAGAAACATAGTCTGACGCGATAGTCCCGCCGTACGATCGCGTCGCCTTCAGTTTTAGCCGGCGTGACATAACACAATATTTCTTACCCGCTCGAGGGGTGGAGGAGGGGGTACGTATCGAAACGGCTATTGTGTTCCACGTAGTCGCGCTACTCCCTGCCGCAATGAAAAGCTAATTAACGATGCTTGTGGACGCGACGTGGAACGGATTCGTATCGCTACTGGGAGCGGGAGAGACCGGTAGTAATTAACCCGTGACGATCGATAACCGCGACGAAAGCTGTTAGATCATTGGGCGTAAATCTTAACGGCGACAAGCGCAACGGCAACTACTTTCTCGATCGTGCAGAACATAAGTTTAGAACTACGCTCGATTTACCAAACCGTTCGCCTCGTCGTTCGCTCGCTCTCCGCCCGTATACCGTAGTTAAGCGCGGCGGTTGACTGACTCTTCTAAGGGAATCGATCCCTTAACGCCTATGACGCTTCGCCGGCACTCGTCGAGGACCTCTTTTGAAAAGCTTTTCTACGATTCGTGTCCCCCGGGATAAGCGGTAACGGTTGCAGTGACTCCGCAGGGAAACGCTATCCTTCTCCCGTGATCGTTATTGCGGGTGAATGCCGCGTAACGTTTAAAGAAGGCAAGGGTTTATCGGAAATCACTGTCGACATTTCGCCGATAATTAACGCTTTAACCGCGGCACCACCTAGTTTCGAACTCTCGTAGTCGAGGACCGTATTGCAGCTTTCCGCATTCGAAAGATTAAACGGATTACTGTACCGATCATTATATCCGCGTAGCGATGTGAAATATCAATTTGATGATGCAATGTGCGCGCGTCGTTATCGAACAACCTCCACTTCACGATGAGATGAGAGGAATAAGTTAATCTGATGAAGAGTGCTTAAAAATTGACATAATTGGTACAATTAACGGGAAATGTTTTCCTCTCGATTTTAATCTTTGAACGAGACTGTTGATTATCTTCCGTTTTGCAAAGATTAATAATTGGCAATTATTTTTCTTATAAAAGTTACTTTAAATTAAAACTATTATATATATCATTGTTCTCTGATGTGCAATACTCGTGAAATGTGTAATATAATCTGCTGCTTACAGAAATTACAGTGAATGAAACAATAATTTGCATTGCCGTATATAATGTATTACAGCTCTATATAATGCACTGTCCGATACGTTCGATCTGTTTATGTAATGGATATTGCATGAAGGTATATCCTAGTTTCTCCCCACAAATTTGTTGTCAACGGTTTAACAATACATCAACGTCTACATAATGTCCACATAATATCTATTTATATTACTAATGCTTGCTGTAATGTACATAATTGACATGACAATATTCGACAGTTTTGGAGCTTGTAATTCAGCCATTCTTTGTTTAAAATTATAACGTTTAACATAACGCAACGAGTTGCGTCAAAGCTCTTACATTACCATTGTGTAAATGTATTCCACTTATTTTAATACTAACTTGGTACGGCATTTGCGCATTTTACCGACAAAGACTCGCCTAAATTCCACGAAATATATACAAAAACATACTGCGCCGAGGAGTTCCGTGCATTATTACACATTTATTATTCACAGTACTCTCTTTTTTTCTGTTACATCATCTGTATTTTTCCGTTATATAATTTTTTTTTCAGTTGTATTGACAATTTTCGCTCGATGAATACAGGCGGAATTTTTCTCCTCAGTAACGCGGCGCACACTCTCCACTCCACTTTTCTGCCAAACAAGCTGCCGAGCCCCGCACCCTGTTCTCCGTCGATGCGTCGTTGCGAGGTAGCAAGTCGTCGAGTGCAGACTTTCGCGATTTAAGCAGCTTCGTGAAATTTCGCGTTTACCAGGCGCTCATGCGACGTCACGCGGAAATAAAATCGACACTATTATTTGTTTGCGCGTCGAAATTGTGTATGCGAAATTTTCCTTACTTCGTGGAAAGCTTTCACGAGCTTAACCCAGTTTAGATACGTTAGGCGAGAGAAAACTTTATCAGATCTATTTACCCGCGTTATTTTCCTCGCTAGTTTCCAACACTAAAATTACCTAAACACTTCGTATTTGCAACATTTTATTCACTCGCCTCTTATTTAATATATCTCATCGCTTTCCATATAATAAAATTAATTAGATTAGATTTAATTGGATTAAAAAATAAAAAGGAATATTGATAATTTTCTTTTAACTATTTTCTCTGCGAAACGTTTACGATTATCGTATTAAGTTATTGATATTTAGTTCGATGTTCAAGTTCGAGAATGAATACCGTTAAGATATATCTTTGTATCTCTCCTGAACGCCGATCAGATAACACATAAAATACCGTACAAGTCGCGTAATATACCGCTACTTTGAGCATTTCAATAATGATTTCTACGTTTGGTTTTACTAATCGAGCGCACGTCAAGCGCAACTGGTTATACAGCGCGTAACGTCTGAATTCACTCCCACATCCGGATAGCTTTGAGGCAATCGCATATCAAAACTGCATCCCGATTATCCGCTCTAAAGTAAGCTAATATTTACCACTTAAACGCACGCGGATTATTAACGCCGTCATAAAACGGGCTTCACCGTTACCTCACACTTCTACGAAACGTTACCCATTTATACCCCCTTCGAGGCAAGGTCGTTGGCACTCGCAGAAATAATTCCATCCAGCGAAATCGTAATTTCTGCAAACGTGTTACGGCTCTCGCGGGTGGCAGAGCGCAGCAGCGTGTTGCGAGAGCCTCTTTTCTCTCTCTTTCTCTCTCCCACCCCTTCTCCCTCATCATTACTCATAATAATAAATTATTTTCCCATATGCGTGCGTTAGCAACGTACGGGCTACACGCGGTAGCTAGCGGCCACTGTCCGCAATGATTTATAACAATTCCGCAGCTACGGGTCTCATTCAGCGCTAGCGCGCCCGCCGCTGCCTTTCTTCCGTCTTGGTCAAGGTGATCCTCGGAGAGTTATCCACCGCTCGCGCGCGCACACCGCTACTTCCAGCGCGACCGATTGCCACGATATTATACGGTATTACTTTCATCTCTTCGTTTTCCACGGTGCCCAACCAGTTGATACGCTGACGCCTCTGCTTTAATGAAATCCTTGAACTTCCCGCGACGACCATTTCTCACTCTCGTATCAACGGCTGAATCCCCTCTTCCCCCCTCCTCCCTCCTTCCTTTCCCTTCGATAAGCGCAACATCGAGACGTAATGCGCGGCAGCTTGCTCCTTATCGGTAACGATAATTGTGTCTCTCTCTCTCTCCCGTGAGAAATCCATGTCGTACGTAAACCTCCTCTTCGAGTACGATTTGCAATATCCAAATGTGTCGGAGATTCGGAGTGCCGTGATAACGAGACTTTTTTATTACATCTATCAAATGATAAGAAGTACTCGGCGATTGTGATCCGTGCAGGGTAAGAGTATCGTCAATGATATACCTTCCGGTTGCTTACGACGGCATTACGAAATTCGATCGGTGTGTGCCTTGGGTGTACGCTTTTATCGTCTCGATATCGGGGGAGGCGCGCATACGTAATCCGTTATCGCAATCGACGTTTTATGAATGACGGCGGAAGAGTTAAGCTCGCCGTAGCGTGTCGACGGCGCGCGGTCGTTCTCATGGGTAAACCAGTAAAATGATTATCAATGTGTCCTCCCCGCGGTAGATTTATCTCGCTCGTTGACCGTCCCCCCTTTCCCTTTACTCCCGCCGCGTACTTAGCCGTCGTGAAATAGAAGGAAAGGAACGCGCGAGGGAGGGAAGCGAAACGATGGGGTCTCTAGACGGATTTCGCAGCGACCGCGACCGGCGCGGCGTCACTCGTGATTCACCGACGGTGATTAAAGGCTGACGATCGATCGTCGATCATCGTCGTTGGCTTCATCGATTCTACCGGCATGCGGACGCGATTAGTTCTATCATATGATCGCGCGGGGTTAAGCGTTTCCCAGGGGTGTGCAAGAAGATGCGTCTTCGTTCGGCATATATATTCCCTTGGGTATATCTCCTTCTGCCCGTCGTTTTCCTCTTCGTTAGGGAACAAGAAGGCAACGCCGTGTGCCATATGTGTGTGTGTCGTTACCCGGGCCATAACGATCGGTCAACGAGGCACAAGCGAAGATTAGTCATCCTTGGATACTTAGTAGCGGCCTTGTATACACAGACACACACACACATACACACACGTGTGTCTGTGTATCCTTCATTAGCGCCGGTCGCGCAGTAAGACCGGCTAATTACGCGGACACATAAGGCCATGGCGTTACGCACAATATATTCACGGTAGTTAATCGACCGCATCGTCCCGGTGCATCCCGAGATTTTCAACCCGGTCCGGTGCAAAAACGGACGAGGCGCCATTATAACGCCGCGCGCGAACTCCGACCGCGAGATCGATGGTTCACCGTTTCGTTCTCCGCGCGAGCGCGCGAGCTTGGCCGGAAGAGTTCAGGATGCAAGATTGATTCGATGACATTATGATCTTGAGTCCGGGATGTAATAATCGTAAAATTCAGTGCTCTCCTTTCGCTCGGCTCGGCTCGGCTCGGCTTGGCTCGGTCGCTCGAACGGTCGTATCTTTTTCCCGGGCGTTAAATTTAATTTTGCGGAATCGCGTGCGTGCGCAATATCATAGTTTTTGCCTTTATATAGACGTTTTAAGCGAATATTCTTGCGAGCTGTGCACTTAAGTATGTGGAGAATATGCCAAAGCCGTCCGCAGACGGCGGTGTTAGGCCCTAACAGCATCTTTTTATCGTTTTCTCGGACTCGAGTAAACGATATAATTGGCTTTGAGAAAGGATCGGGAGTACGGGAGTGCACTGTTAACGCTAACAACGTGTTCTGAATACACACCCTAGAACTAAAACGAACAAAACGTAACGTCGGTTCGACTCCGACTACCTATTCATTTCAAACTGTTGTAGCTCTTCATCCCCATACATGTTTTTCTTAGAATTCCACATAATGCTGTAACTTTTTTTCTATAGAATAACACATTACGCAATTAAATTATGTTAAAAATATATATCGAAATTAATTTCAAGACTTTAAAATATATTTATAATTTCGTATACGAAATATTAACTACATATACATGCTCAATCTAAAAAGATTACGATTTATATATTGCAACTTGCAACTATAATATTATCGCGGAAGTGTAAGAATCGCAATCCCGGCTAAGAATAAGGGGGGGTTACATAAGTTTTATCCATCTATCAATCACAGAAGTTGCTTCTCGGTCAAGTACACGAAAGTAATACCGTTCCGCGTGAAAGTAAACGCGCGCCGGGTACAATCGGTAATCTGTCATCACGGTAGGCACCATAAAACTTTGGAGAATGATATATTACTGACTTAACAGCAATGGAAATTACTCACGCCGCCAATCGCCGCACTCGCAGTGACCGACGCACGCGTGAGCGTGTGAACGCCCGGACGGTGCTGCGACGGTGCAAAATTACGAGGTGTTGTTAGCCGATGCTCTGTGGCGTCCAGTGAGAAAATATAATGTCCGCTATGAGAAACTCGCGGGTATCTGTCTCTATTACCTGCAGCCAGGTAGTCGAGCGAGTATCCAGCTTCGTGTTATTTTCCATACACAGGCACGCACACACACACACACGGACACGGGCGTACACCGCGTACGCGTATCTGGTTAAATTACCATTTCATTGCCGCCGTCGACCTTTATCGCATCGCGGAAATTATTAAATTAACGATCGAGATTCCGTCCTGCCGTGTGCCATGCCATGCCTTTTCGAAGGCAATTCCGCCGGGTTTCCATACGTCATCCGCAGAAACTCTGAGCGCTCGACTCTCAAGCTTCATGGCGTTTTCGAAATCTCGTTAAGTGGTAACGGCGATTTAATTATAAACGAGCGATACCAATGCCCTTAACTTCGCTTTATAGGCAGATATTCGAGTCTGTACGAACAGATACGGGCGCGATTATTTCTTTTTGATCAGGGGTTCTCAGCGTAGATTATCGGGGGAGATACACGTAATAAGTCCTCGTTAGTGAGCGTTGTTTATAACCGCGTTTAGCATTCTTGGTGATCGACTTGTTCAATTTCAGATGAGGTCAACAAACTTGTCAAACGCGAATCTCTTTTAAAACTTCACTCTTGAAGCTGCCTACTTGCGACTTTCCGACTCTATTCATCTCGGAGGTGATTTGTTTAACGACAGATGAATCTTGTCCTTATTGCTTAGTGACCAAGGCAATTGCGAGTTCCACGAAAAGACCTCGTTTTCTTGTAACAAGATAAACTTGATAGCGTTCGCATATTCTTTTCAAGACCGTCACAGTTACTCGCTGTGAGACTAGTCTATCTGACATGCTGCGCAGACTAGAGTCTTATCATCTTATCACGCGTTTTCTTTTAACAAGCGATATATTACATATTCTCACGTTACGTCTTATTTCTATACGCACTATACGGTAATTCAACGTATGTTAACGCCGTCCGATATCTCCCTAAAACGTCATTCCGACGTTTTATGCTCATTTCTCTCGATTCGCATCGGGGGAATTAATCAGGCCATGTATCTCATTAGTACAGCAAGATTATCCGGAATAGCGGTCGTTCGATCACGCCGGGGCTTCGACGTCGCCGTGCTATAATTTCTTGTCCGGACTACCGAGGCTGCTGGATTTTCTTGCCATGGATGACCGAAACGAGCTTTATCGGACTCGCATCGGTAGCCGCGTTTATCGCGCGCGCCTAATGGCGTCACGGATTTCCACCGCCGCACCGGCGAGTCGGCGTTACGATTTATCCTGGCGACAGTTTTCCATGGACTTTCATCCACCGTGAGATATACGGCAATGCGAAATCGACCTCGCTCCTCGGTTCATTGCTCGCCCTGGCTCGTCGTACTATCACCTAGCAAATCTCGATACCAGGGCGACTGGAGAGTGACAATAGAAAAAGGCGGCCAGTTTCGCACGAACGCAGTCTACGTGAGGTCGCGAGTATTTACATTACGTAAAATTTCGCGCAAATTGAAAATAAAGACGAACATACGTATATGAAATTATATAATATTTTGTAAAGTTACTGCACACATACGTAGAATTGTCCGCAATGCGGACATAATCTTGGACAGACACGTATCAGCATATATTGTAGTATACTAGATCGTTGAACTCACTGCAATAATGCTGAAACACATTCGTTGAAGATTTACGAAAGACAGTCAGTAGCTCAATGCGACTTGCGGTTGCACGATAGTCAAAGGGAAATATGGACGGTACAGAAAGAACGAGGGACGAACCCACCGCAAATGCCTGATTACTATCTTCTAATAGCCCATTCTTACTTATATGGTATTGTTTCTGCGCTCACTTCATTCCATTCTATTCTATTCCACCCTACCTTATTATTCCTTCTGTGTGCTATAGTCACCGGTGGTATCGCAAGTATGTTTCCAAATTTGGCGTTTACGTAATTCATTGAAGATTATCGTCACGTCGTGTGGCAGAATTACTTGCCCACTGATACACGATAAGTACACATATTATTGTTTTAAAAAATGATACGAAATATATCGTTTTTTATATTTTAATTTTTTTTATGTTGTGCATTGAATTGTTTTTAATGAATTTTTATATAAATTTGGTTTGGATTTGTTATAAAATTATTATCAACTCAATTTTTTTACCTTTATCCATCCACCATTTATACGACACCGTAATTCCTGCTAAATGATAACTAATTAATAATAATAACTCAACTAAACCAAACTAATCGGGGTATAACCTCAGTCTCTATTTTTCCTTCTCCTTTAATAAGACAATAAAGAGAGAAAAATGCGAGCAGAAATTAATCTAGATCTATATTTATTTATTTATCGGTAACTTTTTTTTATGAGTGATATATATCGAGAAGTTCACTTTTATAGCGCTGTCAATTATTGTACAACGGATAATGTACATCTTCAAGGGAACGATCTTTCATCCTGCTCAACCGAATGCACTTCTGTCTATAGAACGCGCTCCCCATCTCTCCCTCGCAATATTCAGACCGCGGCCTGAGAGTTTTTCCACGATCTTCCACGGACGTCCAATTCATCCTCAATTCCCTGAGATGTAGTAACTATTCTTCACGAAGGAGGATCTCTCACTTTCTCACGAACTTCGTCCGGAACTGAGGACTGATAATGAGGACCGAAGGAAAATCAACGTCTTAGCATGACAATACGACAGGCTCGCCCTTAATGGGTTACATGGGTGGCGGGCGGGGGAGAGGGGTGGGCGTAAGATAAAAAGCGCCCTGTGACGGCCGGAAATTTCCATAAAACAATACCTCGGGTATTAATCAACCTTTCTTGCTCGTCTGTCCAGGTCGTCGACTGCCTTCGTCGAAACTTCTCCCCGTTCCCTTTTCGACCTCTTCGTCTCCCTCCTCCCTCCCGACCGTCGCATTCTAGGTGCGACGAAGATGGCCGCTAATAAATCCAACTTATCTCCCGGTGCCGTGAGTTTACCCGCGAAAAAAATTAATACCTTGAAATGCTCGCGAGCGAGCGATTTCCATTAAACTGAAACGCAAATGATTCCGAGGGTTCGTGTTCAATTAGCCTGCGATTTAAATCGAAACCTCTGTTATGCACGCACCACCGCGCCGCGCGCCGCTCTCACACCCGCGAACCATTATGGATCAATTTCGGTGAAACGGTTCGGTTTTATCATCGCTTTTACTATTAATCGCCAATTTGAGTTCAGGACGTATAGGTAGGTTTTTTTTACTATTCCCTCTTCTGTTAATGGTATATAATTAATTTAACAAATGAAAATTTGATAACCCACTTGACTAAATTTGAAACGGCACAGTCTTTGGATTCTTTAAAAGCGCATGTACAAATAGTGGATAATCCCGTGCACACGCGTAAAATGTATAATTTGTGAACAAAAACTCTCTTTTTAATTTGCAACGTATATCCCTCAATATTATTTATGTGTCACATCAAAGGTTTGTTGGTTTTGCATTTAATGTTGTTCAAAAGCGTGATTACATTGCATTTATTGACCCTATTAAACTCAGTATTACATGCAAATATTAATTACAGCAATATGTATTTTTCATTTTTTATTGCCAATATTTTGACATGTCCGTAATACTGATAGACAAACACGCGTTATAATATTTCACTTTGTGAGACATATTTATATAATGACGAAGGAAATTACTTATAAATTACTAGAAAATTTTTAGTAAATTGGCTTTTAACATTTTCCACACACTTCGACAAATCTTTCGCTGTAATTCATTCGAAATAAATTGAAAGTTTTCCAGCGACTATACGCAAAACCGAAGTAGGCAAACACTTAATCCATATGCCAGACAGGAACGTGTTTCGTGCGTGTTGCTGACTTGAGTCGTCTATCACGTGGCGGAAAAAGTTCTTAAGCGACTTATACCTCGCCAGTTAACCGAAAGTTACGTCGCGTGACGTGCAAGCTCTTCTTTATCGCGGTTGGATTAATCGAAACGTGCCGTGTGCCTCGATCGCCCGGGAGCGTATCCGACGTTAATGTACATTTGCCACAATGGTAGTGCGGCGCAAATTAATATTCCCGTACGTGCCTCCAAATAACCGCGTCGTGCCGTCTTGTGCGGGCCGATACCTCGTCGACTTTCCGCAGACGCCGTGCTGGCACAAGCGCGGTAACCACGAGCCCACGCGAGCAATATCGCGGCTGTGTATTTTGCGCCATTACGCGTAAATACGGTTACACAAGATTAGAGAGTGAATTAGCGCATTCAATTAACGGTTACGATCGCGCGGAGCAACGAAACGCCCCGGTGGGCATCGCATGCACTCGCCGCCGGCGCGGTGCGGGCGGTGGCGCGTACCTATTTCACGGGATTTGTCCATGGCGGTGGCGGACGGCCTGGTGTATCACGCGCGTGCCGCAATTCGGTGCGATATAATGCGGGAAATAATCGAGCGAGTCACATAGGAAATAACGGGAGCACGGAAGCGGTAAGAGAGACTCGTGTGGGATTTCTTTCCAGATTTCAAGACCCGTCGACGACCCGACACGCAACTTATCGGCGATTCGATATCGTGTCACGTTCTCTCGCGTTCTCGGACTCCTGAATTGCCGGTGCAATAGTCGCGTGCTCTAAGACTTATTTCATGAGATTCTCTCTGTCGGGGAATGCGGCACGTACCGCATTTCGGCACGAGCCGGAGAAATTGATGCGCATCTAAGGGCCATCGATATATTTTATCTCGATGGCAGGTCGAACGTGCGACTCTGCGCTGTGGTTCGACCTGGTATCAGATCAAATCTCGTAAAGATTGTATTTACCGAATGGCAGCCGAATCGTCGAATTACAGCGAACTGAATGGAGCGAACGACGTTCTATACGAACTGGGAATCAGGAAACATATTATCACGATAAGAATTTTCCGTAGCGGCAAAAAATAAACGCTACACGTTCGTTTTGTTGCATAATGCGCTTTTAATGTCAAAAGCGCCGTTCCACGAGACGTCAGCCTTTCCTCCCATTTATCGGATTTAACATCATTAGCATACATTTTAATGCATAAAATCACGCCGCATCTCTCCGTATCCGTTGGAAGTGGCCGGAATACGTGTAGCGCCGGAGAAATGCAAGAGTCCGTCCGAGATTATCCCGCACGGACTCTCGGATGACGGTGGTTTAATCGAGTCGGGGTGGTAATCTAATTCGACCTTTAGAGTCACCACCATCGTCGCGGTGTGGCGGGCGGGCGCAAGTAACGAAACCGTCGAGGACGTCGGGAGCGAAGAGCCGTCCTTGATCCTCGCCGCTTTTCCCTGCCTGCCTGCCTGGCTTTTTTCTCTCCCCCCTCGCCCCCTAGTTCTTTTGGTCTCGACATTCCTTGCTCGTTGAAACGAAATTAAAGCTGCCGGAAAGAGCGGCGGCCGTGAGAGTACGTCACGAGGATCACGAGAGACGAGCGAGCACACACGCCTCTGCACGGAGCTACAGCTCCGTCCTTGTTTTCCACGACACGAAATTGCGAAACGCGACACACCACAACTCTTGCCGCTCGCTGCTGCGAGCGTTCGAAGCAACTTTTAATTGTTACCCATTGCGGAGCATTGCCGCGCAACTGGAGAACCGAGCCACGTACTATACCGAACGTTGAATCGCGCGCGTTCTATGACGTTTTAGTAGCCGTCACACTTTATCGTCGGGTAAAAGTTTCGCGGGGGAATATACGTCCGTATTACGTTAGCCGCGTAGTGGCGGAACGCGGCGAATCGAGATTTCATTACTTGGTGTAATTATCTCCACCGCGCGCCAGAGAAATTATTCGATATATTTTGCCGCGATGTAACAGATATGCTGGTAATTAAATATTGAGTATCATTTTTCAACCACTCTCACAGAATGAGAGTAATGTCATTTTCAGTTTATGGAGCACATTTCGTCACGTAATACCGCAATTTCGGGGAACATTAAATTATCAACGGGTCAATTAAATATTGCATTGATAAATTGATACTTATGCTACGAATTCTGATTATGGAGATTGCGTTTACGTAATAAAATAACGTAATATATAACATATTTTATACTTTCCAATGTTAGTTACATATACATAGATAGGTCTGTACCGATTGTGTTATCAAAAGTAAAACTGCGATGAATACTTTGGCTATTTTGTACTGACAACAAATATAAAGGGAGTTATCCGTTGATTTCATACGGATAAAAAACATTGCGGGCGATTTTATCGTAACCGTTGAAATATTGAAATGACAGCTTCTCGATTTCCGTTCATGGTGCGCATGCACGCGCTCGTGCTTTTTGCACATTGTCTGCATATTTCAAATTTCCAATATTGATTTTGAATTCTTTTCGTTCTGCAAAATGATTTGTGAAAAAAAATCCAATATTCATAATGTAACGCGAAGCGACATTCGATCCTTACTTGCGCGTCGAATTTATCGAATGGAATATCGACGACAATGAAAATTACTGTACCAACGAAAAGCGCGATCCCGCGGTCAAAGGCGGGTAAACTCCGCAAGAAGCGGTCGTTCACTCGCGCCCACAATGTCGCGCCGCCGTCCCGGCGTGAATACAAATCGAGGGTTTTTCATGGACGCTCGGTTGATGCTCGCGTTACGATGGTAGGTCAAACCCTCCTTGGTCGTGAACGAAACGCGCCACGAAGCCGTCCATTTTTTCGGCGGGTTAAATTTCTACGTCTCGACGGCGCGCGGCGGCGGGCGGCGCGACGTTGACGGATGCGCGCCGACCGAAGAAATCGTGCCTCGCGACGCGCCCGGACGTGCTCGCGCTATCGTTTGCATGAAAAATCGCGCGTGATGTACCCTAAATCCCGCGCCGCGAAATCAGCTCTCGTTTCGTTAGATCATGATCCGTCCGAGCACCTTTGCATAGCGCGGAACGGGTTATACGAATTATTCCGTAAAATATTCCAGTCTTAAAGCGGATTCTATTTCCTTTTCAGCTGTTAGATCTAACGTACGTACTTAATCCATATTCTCATCGCGATATTTATTTATGTTAATTTATTACTCTGGAAATGAAAAAGTTACAAGTTGTAAATTGTTATCGTTATATATACTGGACATGGAAATTTTATCACAAGTCTAAGAAGTTGATATCAATTAAATATTTGATCCGGTATTAAATTGCGCGATTTATATTCCGCAACAAGATTCAGAAATCAAAACTATAAACTTGTATCAGCCCGTCTGCATATGAATATGATTCATTGTTATACGCGGAGTCAGGCAGAGTGTGCTATCGGGAGTCGTATAACGCCGGAATAATTTACACCGCGATAAAACACGCGTAATCTATTTGATTGCAGTAAGCGTTCTTCTTGCATCAATGATTGTGTCCGTATAGATAACATCGTCCACTGGCCCACAGCGCGCGTCACACAGAAACGGGTTATGATTCGTAAAAGGAGGACTCTCGCTCGTTTTGCGCGGAGAACGATTGAAGCCTCACAGAGAGAGATCGCGGGGATTGCGAAACAAAACGATCGCGCTACATTGCTAAACTTTCCGTTTAGCGCGTTCGTAAACTTACGCGATGCGATATAAAGATTGCAATAAAACCGAGAACGCGATCGGCGGTCATTAATGTCGCGCCGCCAACGTTGAAAAAGAAATAAGTAGCGGCGGCAGCGCGCGATCAACCGGTTTTCCCCGGAGCCCAGAGCAACTCCGAACCGGTACTCCGCGCGTATGTAGATTGCCGAGCTGAAAGGCCGGATGATATTCGCGATTGTGTGTCCAAAGGCGCGATATTAGTCCAATGGGGGGAGGAAAAAAAGATGATATTACACCAGCGCATTTGTATGCACGTATATGTTGCGTACGCGGACTATACGCGGTATGCTAATGTCCGTACAGATATTCAGTTACAATTTTAACCGTGGCTTTTTCCTCTTTTTATAGTATCCAGCTAGTTCAGCAGATTTTATTTTAACGGAATTCTAATTTCAGGCTCACTTATCTTAATGTTAAAAGCTATTTAATGTTGAAGATTAGAAAACTGTACGCGGAGAGGTAGTGCGCAGTCAAATTTTTCCACTCGGGAAATCTCGTCTCCGAGCCGAGCCGGTCTCCGAGAAGAGGAGCGAAAATAGTTTGTTTGGGTCTCGTCTTTTGTGTTAACTTTTTTCAGACGCGGAGACCTCTTGTAAAACAGCTTTGGAAAACAAAATCCGATTTGCATAAATAAGAATGCCCCCGCCGGAAGAACTAAGAAGCTTAATTAAGACTTTGGAAATTCGTAATTTTCGCAGTTAGCGCGGAGAGCCTTTCTTTTACTTGTAAGACCAGTCCTATAGCCGCGGCGCACGCCGTGCCGCATTATTTCGCGATGTTACTTCCGTGATCTTAACTGAACTCGCGAACGTCGATTGCAATCGAGGCGTTATGAATAGGTCGCTGTCTCGATATTTCTCACCCGGACGACTCTTTGTCGCCGATCGGCAGATCCGAAACGCGGATTACGTTTGCCTGTAGCGCGCGGGCACCGGGGACTGTAAACTCGCGCGAGAGATCGTGTTCGGTTGTACACGTAACACGTATCCGAATGCATCTACGTGTGTACAATGCAGTCCCGTAGAGAGCTCTCTTTCCGCGCTCTTCGCCGTTCCACGCGTGTGTGGTACGCGTGCTCAGGGGTCGGCTTCCGGTCGCGGTTGCCGCAGCAGCGTCCGAGGGGAAACTTATAACATTGTTGCATATGTTAAAGCAGTCGACAGAGATATTAGTACTGGCACGGTTGAAGATTAAACTCTATCTAGATTTCTGGTTTTCCCGTTCCCACAAGGAAATAAAAATTGCTTGCGGAATAATGATGTAAAACTACTTGTTTCTCACGATTTATGAACATCGATCGATTAATGATCAGACAATAAGATATTTCTAAAGAATGCATTTCCGCAAATACGTAATTGCAAGTTAAAGATAAACGCGCCGTTATCGCGCCGGGTTTAATATTGTATAAGGATGTATTTAACATTTATTGTCGCGCGCGTGCAAGTTATCGTCATAACGCATTTTAGCGCACGGTAACGCGTGATGAACACGCGCTAATGGACAGGACGGTCGCGATAACGACATATATTAATGAATTACCACACTCGCCAGCCACATCGCGCGAGGGATATTCCGAAAGAATTTTATAGGCGTATCTAATTGTACGTATATGTTGTTACCACTTGAACACTCTGCGAGGCTCCGCGAGAGCGTCCACATTTAAATTTATAGATGCAGTTACATATACATAATGCCCGACACTGGCACGCGAGAGGCTTATAGGCTACTAACTGAAATATGCTCTTTCTGGGCGCTCCATGAAATCACAAGTGGGATTGAAACCGCTATCAAACGTCCATAATTTACGTCCGCCTAATGCGCCCGACTCGAAGATTACGATTACGGGGATAAGCGACTTTTAAGTGTACGTAAACGCGAGTTTGCGCTTCGCGAGGCGTCATTCGCGATAGCGAGGAAAATTAATACTCAAAGCACGTTAATGACGATGAAATTTCTGGTAATGCGACGGTTCACGTGTGATATGTGCACGAACGACGTCTCTCTAATGAACGTCTGCTATTGTGACAGTCGTGTACAGTAGATCAGAATAATTGAGGGCTTCGTCAATCGATTCGTTGTTATAATATCAATGGGGGTTTGAACGTAGGGATGATAAATAGAAGCGTAATCGCGCGCGTAAACCTTAAATTATCTTAACTCGCGCGTTACATTGTAGCTAAAGCACCGGGTGCTTTATTATAAATGTTACAGACAGGGCGAAGGGACACACTCCGCTATCGCCGGTTTAATCGACCAACTTTTCTCCCGTTCACGGTTATATGGCTGCTTCTGACGCGGGCGAGGAAACAGCTTGGACGAAAATTAATGGATCGAGTGTACACGCGCATACAGATACGTACTTATGCATTGTTGCACGTAGCCATTCGTGAATTCACATAAATTGCGTCGTGCGTTTCCCCACAGAACCGCGGAGGATCCATATGAAACGGTTGGCGTGGGCTGCGGATTATCGTTTTACGTATCCCGTTATACGCGGAAGCAAAGTTTTGCAGGACCGAAAACTGCACGACTCATTCGTTATATATTTTCGACGAATGCTTGTTTTTTTCCCCCTTCCCGAAATGTGTCACGGATGTACGAATATATGACAGCACGCGGAGCGCAATATGCGAAAAATGAAACTTGCGCGGCGAAGATAAACTTCGATGTCTACAATTGATTTTCCGATGTGAAAATATCGGCCGTCGCGGATTATGAATCTGCGAAGAGACGTGCTATATATATATATATATACATATACATATACATATACATATATATATACATACATATATATACATATATATACATTTTGTTTTTGTAATTTCAATAAGGCCGTAATAATGGTAGTGAAGGATACAGAAGATACTTGAAGAAGAGAGAAATGGAAGAAAGTCGCGATATATATATATATATATATATATATATATATATATATCGCGTGTGATATGTGCAATATATATATATATATTGTTCGAAATATTCGACTGTCGTTCAACGCAGCTTTTCTTGCTTCGCTTCAGGCATCGTATTCTCCTAACATAAAAAGGTACCTTGTATTCCATCCTGTTATATTATGATATTTATGGTTTAGGCAAGAGAGTTAGTCTCGCTCGTTTGCTTCGGGTCGACTCCAGTTATATCTCGTTTCTACGTGACGTTTCGATCCCCGATATCAGCCGTCCTTCAGCGGGAAGGCTTCACAATAAAACGTTATAGGCATCATCTTAGACCAGAAGATGGCCCAGGGAGAATATAAGCGATATCACGAAATTACCTCCATTTCTAATAAATTGACTCACCGACGTCTATCGCGTCGTAATATCACACGTTGATGTTCGCGTACATATATATGTTAACTGGAATCAGTATTATCGGCGCTTCTTAAGAGAAACGAGGCCATAATTGATGGATATTCTCATCTGGCTGTTCACACACGTCGAAAAAATTGGAATAATTACATCTTCAACAATTTCTCACTAAAAAAATGTCTTTTTGTTCGCTCGGATCATTTATATCGCGTATATGTTTCGCTTCGCATAGTTGAAGTACGAAAAACGTCTTGCGTGTATCGCGCGGAATGAGAGAAAAATATTTAATTTGCCTTCGTCTACAAGGGCCGCCGGCGAACTCAACGAGGAGATCTCTCGCGATGGGAAAACAACATCGTTGCTTAATGCTTGGCTTATTTATTCTACTTTACTATTCGAATTTGTAATTTTGCGTTTAAATAACATCCCTTCCTATTTCCCTTAAGAAAGCATTACGTGAGAAGAATCGACTTTAAGGCGTTTCCCTTCCCTTTAATGAATAATTTAAGATCAACCATTTTCGTTACTTCTCCTAACAGCTTTGAAAATTATATTTCATCCCTCCTTTGACAGATGATAATTTTGTCATGACATACGCGGTTTGATTTGCAATAAAAAGTATAATTTTTTTAAAATCCCATTTCGCTTCTCTTTTATCATAAATATAGAGGAGTTGTCTATTTCCGAATCGATGATAATATGCTTGTTTTATACCAAGTTTAAATATCATTATAAATATTACATAATAAGTTTTTATTAGGGGAGACCATTGAGCTGTGTGTGCAAATTATAAGTTTCATAAGTTTTTCTATAAAAAGAGACGAAGGAAATTATTCTAAAAATATTTCACGTACATTGCCGCTGGGTATCAAATACAGATATGCTTCGCGCACATCTACATTCCCCCAAAACAGCGTATAACCTTTCCTCCATCATTCTCCGGAATAAGTACCGTTTCATATAGCCCCTAAGAAACGTAATATCCGGTTGTACATTGGCCCCGATTCCACTGACACCTTGAGAAACTTTTATCAGGGAAATAATATCGTTGGAACTTCGGTATGAAGTTGCGCCCGCGAGCACCGCCCCGACGAAGCGTCCCGGAGAAAAGTTCGTTTCTCTTGCGTCATTGCCGGGTAAAAGTTGCATCGTCCGCGTGGAAACACACGTCGAAACTCGCGAGTTCGGTAGATGTTGTTACCGCGCCACCCCCGGCTTCCGCCGCACAGATACATACATATACACACGCTCGTGATATCGACAAGAATTATCGTCGCGTCAGATTACGGAGACTCATTTCACCAACGCGCGCGCTGCGCCGCGCCGTTCCTATCGGTGGAAACTTGTTTTTATCGCGTAAAAATTTTCACCGACAGTAACGAGCGAGCTCACGAAGAATAATGGCCAGTGGACACACTTTCGGCCGTGGTCGGCACGGCCGAGATATCGATCATCTCCCCGGACCACGATTTTCCGAGGCCCGCATACATACCGGGAGGACGGCGACGTTGGAACCGCAGCGGCAAACGCGAGTGCTCGCTAATAGATCCGCAAGGCGGAGAGAAAGAGAGAGAGAGAGAAGAACAGGGATAAACAGGGGACTGGGAAAGTGAGCGAGAAGGTAACGGACCAACGGGAACGAGATAGATACGGGGAACCTTCGAGGCAAGAGGAAAGTTGTGAAAAATGGACGACACTGGACTTGACCCCTCTTACCCGCGTACAAACAACTTCTACGTCAGTACCGCATAATCTACCGTTGTGTCGCTGCACCCCGAGCTAACGGGCAGCAGCGTCTCGCCACTTTACCTGCACAGGTGATACCGGAAGCGCCACGACGAAATTGGGTGCGCGTACGTGATGTATATGTGTCTGTTAAAACATCTAAGGGCTCGAACGCGCATTATGTAATCCCGGTCAAAGTAGAACCTGGGCTAGGAGAGGAAGGGAAACCGCGGCGACGGAAGTCGACGGAGCGGAGTATGAAAGGAATGGGCCGAGAATAAAAGGCCGGCATTCCATGTACATGTCGCGCGGTTGTTGGCACAACCCTCTTAGTCGATGAACTCGTCATAATCGTCGCGTTGTTGTCGCCGACGTTGTCACCACAATTGTACGTTGCGCCACTAGGTATATTCTCTCTCTATCCTTCAGCATAGTTTCTCTCTTGGGCACTGTTCGACGCTATCTCGCTTGCTTTTGCTCCTATCTCCTATCTCCACTCCCCTTGACTTCGTTTTCAGTGTAATGTGTATATGTACATAAAGTGTCTCTAACCAACTGCATTTTCCTTCATTAAGGCAGTTATGCTTGCCGCAAAATGAATTCACATGCACTTAAAGAATCGGAAGATAATAAGGCAAGTAACAATCTATTAGAAAACACACCAATTTGTTGTATCAGCTACTTCTAATTACGCGAAGTGCTAATTCTGGCGTATCACGAGACCGTGGACGATGAACTTTTTCGCATTCCTCACTTTCCACACGTCTCATTTTCATCGGTCTTCGTACCCTTTATTTGTAATAAAACTGGACAATAGCCTATCATCGCGCTGGCATTGCAGCGCTGGATTTGCAAGGCGAACAACGGCGGCGCGATTTCGCCGTGGTTGTAATACTCGTGCTTTAACACAAAGCGCGGTTAGTCAGGGACACTCTGTATGTTCGGCAGACGCGCACGTATGTGCCACTGCCACTGCGGGGGAAACGTGTGTGCGTTTACGTGGATGCGGCGAACCGGTACATAGCTCCTACAGCACATCTACACGGCTCGTTTACATGTGTTACCGCGGGGGATTCTCTTCTGCCGGCTGCACAACAATGGGGCGGATAGCTTCATCAGCGGCGCGCCGACGCTCTCCGCCGCGCCGGTCGGGCGAGGGTGAGTCGACGAACGATGTCAGGGTGCTGTCGTAGCCGCCGACGAGCTGCTTTCAAACTAATCAAGCATCGTCAAAAGGAGAGAGAGACGCCGCGCCGCGTTATCTTTCGACGACGACGACGACGAGCGACAGCTCGGTGCGCGTTGACGCGCGACGCTACTGACGCTCAACGTCGCTTTTCGAACGATGAAGCACGTTCCACCGACTTGGCGTACGTACGGCTCTCTTCGTTCCCTTCTTTTTCGCGCTCGCCCGAAAGGACGCGGATAGAAATGAAAAGGCTTCGGGCCGTTTAATGAGAGCATGATACGCGGACGACGCGTGTAACAGCGCGCGGTCGAGTACTCGAACCGGTCGTGTTCTCTCCTAGTGCTCAAGTATCACGTATACCAGAGATAAGCCTTTGTGTGCGAGAGAGCAGATAGGGTGTTGATTTTTGTTGCGTTTACGCAAAAACAACGAAAAACCGTTTAACGCGCGAGCGTGGAGGAGAGCTCTTACGCCGGCTCTCGACGAAGGAGAGATCGTTTGTGACGCTCCACGTTTTTGCCTCCCCGGCGCGATTGAGGCGGGAGTTTTCTGGGCAGATGGCGCGACGCGCCCCGTTTTTGCATAGAGGAAAAATGTTTGGTGGAACTTCATTATCGTCGTAGAGATTACAACGCTTTTAGTCGGCGTGATGGTATTTGCCGCATGGCTGTCCCGTGGCGTTAATCCGACAATGACCGCGTCCGATTACTCCGTGGAATTTTTTTTTTCACGGGATTTACGCACGTGCACGCGAAATGCCGTGTCGACGCGCGATGATTTGTCATCCTCGTTCTCGAATATTCGCTTTGCCGGAAAGTAAAATTGTTAATCGAAAAGAAACACGAGAGCCGTTCGAATGAACGGTGCCTTTCGCGCGCGCGAAAGTGAAGCACTCTGCGCCGCGGCCGCATCGCGTCGTCGCCTGCGTTTCTTCCTATTCAGCGGATCCACCGGGGTGTTAAACGATATACCGTAGTGTCTGTCAAAATGACGCATTGCATTTACCTTTGCAAATACGTGACCAATGACGCGTGACGTAATCCAATCAATTGCTTATCCCCCATTCGTATATTTGCCGATGTATATTAATGCGTTAGTGTACTCCAGCGAGTTGTGATTCTCTCACAGGGATGATGGATGGCTATGAGCGGGATCATACGGTTGATATGATCTTGATTAAGCGTTGATGTTTACAAGACAAAGTTGGAAAACACCCCAGGTGTCTCGCCTCGAGTGTTATAACTGCACGTCCTAAAATACGGTCGACTAGAGAGGAATAACGTGGGAGAAAATGCATTTGATTTTAGAAGCTATTTAACCACCACGTAATAAATCATCCTAATGAGTTTCGTAATAGGGAAAATATTTTTGAGACACCCTTGGAGTGTGAAGATATCTGTATATATAAAATATAAAATTTGCGAACGAAAAACCAAGAGAACTATTTTGTAAATGAGATATCTAATTGCAGCTAGGAACGTTCTACATTGGAATTCGGATCATAGGAAAATGGCATGGTATTATTTGGGATTTGCTCCGTTTTTTCTGTCCACATAGTCCGTGGAGCAGAACGAAACAACGGACGAACGGCTACGATGGTCACAACGTTTGGAATTTGTATGGTACTGCTTGCAGAGAAAGAGAGACAGATCAATATCGGTTTTTGATGAAATCGGTATTTGTTCCACATTCCGCGCGCCAAGCGTGGACGTCCACTCCACCCCACGTCACCGTCCATCAAAAATTTAATATGCGCTGTACGCTTGTTGAAAGGATGTGTTTTGCTAGTGTACGTACGCGTGGCCGCGGTGTGCCCTATTAATCATTGCGCCCGTATTTTGTTCAGTTATTCCAGATTTTTTGTGCTTATCATCTCTTATTTAAAAGATGTAGCCAATTATTATTCTTCAGAACATCTTCTCACTCTCATAAAGACGTTATCAGCCTGTGCATATAAGATGTCTAATTGTAAGACGTATTTAGCGAGATACATACCGTGTCGAAATCTTCATCCATTTGTCTATGTTCTTATAGTTATTATTTTTTGCGATTTGAAATTACATATTTGGATAATGTGACTCAGTGTCATTATATACTCAAATTTTAAAATAATAATAGTTGTTCCAATTTAGAATTATAATTATTCGACATTCTTATCAGACTGGCTGCAATTGCCGTTATTTTATCCTATTGTCGTTTTGCAGCAGCTCGATATAATGGACGTGTGAATTCCGATCGCGTGCTATTATATCACTTTCATATTTGTTTATCAATTTTACACTATGTTTCTGCGACCCGAAGTGAAAAATAATCCGCGGATGAAAGCCGCGTACAAATTTAATGCCTGAAGCGAAAGCAGTGGGTTTTCAACTCCTATGATAAATAGCGGTCTCTTGTCTCCCGCTCCTAAACAACCGTGACACATTGCGAGGTGAGAATTTATGCTCTCGTGAAATTTCGCGGCTGAATCGTATAAATTTGTCAAATAATGCAATTATGTGCATATTATTTGCATTTATATTCGCATTTGTGTTGGCCGATTCAACGACGTCTCTCGTAAATCTCGTGCGTTGCGGCTATCGTGATACTCGATAATCTCGCGATATTCTGGAATTGAGGAAACGCACAAAGAAGACGCGGTACGCGTTTAATCGCCGAGCCGACGTTCTCTGACCTGCTACTTCTCGTTTATTTCGCGTCGGTTTACGTCACAGGACTGTCGGTAGTCGGGTAGTGTCAATGATCGTAATTCCGATTGGATCTCTTCAGTTATTTTTAGTACACTGTTCGAAACGTGAACCGTAATATCGTTAACATGTCTGTACCGCCGTCACGTTTTCACCATTCGGTGTCTACGTGTAATATTGAACTGCTGCCTCCTCTCTTTTGCCGGTTATTGCGGACTCCGAAATTATTCGTAATGGGATTTAATAGGATTAGTACGTGAGAGAGAGAGAGAGAAAGATAGAGAGAGAGAGAGAGGGAACGCGTCACACATTGCTCGGCGATAGCCAACGGCCGATACATACCAATTTATTCGGTAACAGAGATCTCCGCCTGGAATTCCTGCTTGGCGAAAACGAGACGTACGTCTCATTACGCGTTTGAACGGTTTATCGACAGTTACGGGGCACTCCTGTACGTGTGTACGCGCTTATACACATCCGTACGCACACTCGCCACGTTCTCGAGCTGTTAATCGTTCGATCGCCTTATACGGGATTATAGTTAAGTCAGTGCCCAACCTGTGTGTCAGCCGGTCGTAGCGCCTTTTTATTGCCAGCTGATGACGCCTTAAAAGCGCGCGGATAATAATATACGAATACCGAGCACCACACCACCACCACCGCCTCCTCCCTTTTCGACATGCCGCTTTACCTGCGGGATAGCTTTTTTATCGCGCACCAGGCCGCGCGCAACGCGTCCACCTTGCTCCTCGTCTTCGTTACGTGGCTGCGCGACCAGTTTACAGACGCTTTCGTAATCACTGTCGGACCGACGCGACGATTCCCCCGATCGAGGAACTGAGACAGAGCGCATTTGATTCGAATATCCGTGGGTACCGTTAACTCGTTCGACTCGATTATCAGTGCTGTCAGGTTCCAATCTACCGTCAGCCGACCCAATTAGCCCGCGTCGTTAATGAACGGAGAACGATACCGCGTACATGTCGCGCCGTTCGGCCGACACGTCGGATTTTATGGATAGATTATCGTTATAAATTGAAGGATTTGTTACGAAAGCGACGTAGAAAAGAATGTACGGTCTGAAGAGCGGTCTGCGGGATAAAATTAAGCGTTCTTCTAAATCAAGAGACCGGTAGCTAAGGTAGCGCGTATAGGGCCATTAAAAAACCGGATTTATTACAACGGAAAGTACTCATTACGGAAAAAATATGACAACAATTACGGCTGTCAGTGTCTTAATAAGGGCGATGAGTATTGTCGTAAAAGCTGTAAAAAGCGTCAGATTTGCGTAATGTCGGGCCCGGCGCGACGGCGGTAAGCTTACGTTCCACTGACCAACCGTGCAGATTTCATAATAATCAAAATTCTGACGTACAGACTAATTATTTTACTCGAGGTACTGTAATAAATTTAACATTTACTAGCCGGCACTAATTACAGCGGATTTTTTAAAAATATACATTAAATTATTCCCGTTCCAGACGGATTGCGCTAAATATTGAATTATGCATGACGCATCGTGCAACACACGCGCAGCGATATCTTTTCCACGAGAAGTTTTATTTCAATAAATACTCGAATAAAATTCAACGAGCAGCCGTGGACTATATATTTCGATGCTTGCGCGAATTCTCTAATTATACGCGAGTCGGGAACGAAAATCCATTAAACCCGCGGTTCCCCGCAAGTGCTATGCTATATCGCGTGATGTATTCGGGCCGTACCTTCGTATCTCCTTCGAAATAATTCGTCGTCGTCGCTCGACGTTAAGTTATGCGGCTGCTCGTGCGCCGCGCCGCACGAGAATTATGTTAACAATGCCATTAAGGCTCGCGTTACGCCGACGGAGGCGTTGTATTTTTTTTTATTTCCTCCGCCGCTCGAGGCCCACGCTGGCGCCCAATGATAGTTGAAAAGAGGAAGCCAGAACAGACGGTGTGAACGTGCGGTGAAGGGGGGCTGAAGCGGGGGACGAAGGGGGATGCGCGCCGGCTACTCGAAAATTGCAGTCACAATTCTTCGGCGAGACAGATATTATTACCGCACTCGCTGAAACGTTTCCGTAGCGCCGCGCCTTCAATTACGCAAAATGCATTTAAACTCGATACAGAGCCCGGCGGTGTTGAAACGGTGCGGCTGGGCGGGCGCACGACGGTGGACGATGGTGCAGATGCTGTAACAATGACATTGCGTGATTCGCGGAGACGAAGTCGGGCTATTCACATTCGGTGCAACCACGTCGTACCGCTTCTTTTACGCGATTTTTCTGTCTGTTGATAGCGGCGTCGTAACAATTTTCTGCGTTTACGCAGCCGTAAACTTTAGCTGTATAGGTTCTTTCCTCGCCTTTGTCATTTCATTCAAAATCTTGGATCCGAATTGGGTAGATACAATCCCGATGGACGATAGATCATTTATAGAGAAGTTTTTATATTGCGAGACGTACAATTTCGCGCCACCGACTACCATTTTATGAGTTTTGAGCGAGATTTTATGGCGGCAACTCACTGAATCGTGCATACATAAAATTAAAACTATCGTAAATCGGAACCATATATTACTTTTTTATATACTCACTTTTTTATATCGAGAACCTCGAAAAGAGAAAAAAATTATGAATACGTGACTATAAAAATTACGATTGTGAAAAATCACACAATTTTCAGAATTGTTTCAGAATTAATATTACCTAATGAATACATAATTAATGTTAAGGAATAAAAATATAAAATATATCGACATTAATGATAAAATTATAAAACTTATTAACGAAATTTGCGAAAAGTCTGAAGAATACTTTTTATCGGTTAAAAATTTCTAATAAAGCACATTTATACGTATTCCGTTTTACGGTAGGATAAAAACATCTTCTCCAGCCGGCGCTAAACGTTTAGAACTCGACAGACAAGATATACGAAGCACGAAGTATCGATTCTACAATCTGTATCGAAATTGCGATCGCCTATCTTACATACGATGAGACTGAAACTATACGCGGATGTAAAAGATACGCACATTACTAAAGGTACCGAGTATAAATTTTATGCTGTCGTAGCAGAACCCATCGGGGCCCCATACAACTTTGTACATGCATAAACTGCGTACTTCCGCGATCTTAAAACGTGCCTCATAACCCATAGGACTTTTTTTATGAAATACCGCCGCGAAAAAGCTCTTACTTCACGGGACTTGTACGTGACCAAAACAGAAGGCACGAAATATGGCTTACATCATCCCGGGAACGCTTTCCCACGAATAACCTGGTTCATATTTTAGCAGATTAATAATACGTGATCCGATAAAAAGGCTTTCACTGTGCGGCTTACTAAATATATATTTGTTATTATTTTACGGATTTAAAAAAATTTTTTTATATTTGTGTGAATTTATAGTAAAAAGAATTCCATTGAATTGTAATTTTTGATACAATAACACAGAGGTGAGCCACTATTTATTCATATTAAACTTAATTAAGTTTACTTAATTACTCTCTATATATCAAAGCCATTAATTAACACGTATACGATTGGTGATGGATGATGGATTACAACATGTCAAGTCCGACAGATCTGTATGTTTTTCGAAGAAATTTCATTATCTCGGAGAAGTAAATCATTTAGATCGGACGTGAGAGCGAGCGGACATCTTAAGTCCTCTGAGAAATGATCCTGGAGACTTTATTTCTATTATTTTTGTGGCACAGCACAGCCGCAAAACGTGTGGACGTGAGCGATATAAGAATCCAATTAATTTCATCCGAGAAAATCCCGTGGACTTTGTTCCTTGCATGATAAAACTTTCTTATTTTGCGTATCTGTTTGTCATTTCCTTTCGATTTCCATTATGAAGGTCTACATTCGACTTTTTGATCGAAAAACTCGAACATTCCTATCCTTATCGCGGGAATAATTTCGCTTTCTCCACGAAACTACTCACCTTGGCGCGTAAAAAAGTCGTTACACGGAGTGATATCTGGGATGTTGAAGGGTTAACGAGAGTCAACTGCTTAGTATTATACAAAGTCGTAGACGTCCTTGTAGTGGTGCGGAAAGACGGGAACGGAGGAAGGGGGGGGGGGCAGGAAAATGCGGAACCGCGAGTTTCGAGGAAACGAAATGATTCGCGGGATGATTCAGGCGCGCTGATATCGCTGCGGGACGTAAAATACGTGGCGGTATCAACCGGGGCAAAGCGGCGGCCCTTTCGCCCGCCGTGAATCAAGGCGCACACCAACGCCGCGGCGCGCGGCTAGGTGATCCCGGAGGCCACGGGGGTTTTACTTATATGGTGATGTATTCCGTGCGCGCGCAGTCATCTAGATATATCGGGTTATCTCAGTCCTCCGACACTATGCCTCACTGCACCACGAAATGCTCGTGTTCCCTCCCTCGGCCGCCGTCTCACTTGGCTCCCATCTATTCCTCTTAACTGCCCCCCCTTTACCCCTATCTGCCCGCCCGCGATATAGTTATACATTATTCGATATTACGGTATCACGAGTTCCCCGGGGACGTTATTCTCATTGTATGCCGTTGCCGCGCCGCGCAGGCGGCGATGCACGGTATAGGTCTTAAGCGGGAGAGACACGGGGTGGACGACGACTCTCCGAATGGCGGCCGGGAAGGGGGACGCGGTCGCCGAGGGGACGGCAAGTACAATTCAATGTACAACGTTTGAACATTACTTGAATGCTTAATGAAGTCGTGTCTTATATCGAACAATGCCTCGAAACGTTCGCGTTCGCATCTAAATCCCCCACTATAAACCAGTCTTCGGCTCCTCTCGCCCTAAGCCAGCCACCCCCTCGATTCTATCCGCTCGTTTCTGTTTCTTCGACAGATGCCTCTCTTTCTCCTTTTCTCTCTCTCTCTCTCTCCTCTCTCTTTCTCTTTCGCGCGCTCCATATCTTCTTACATCGCCTCCGTCTCGGTTTCCTCTGTTCTTGTACGTGGCTCTTTCCGAGCGAGCTAGCGTCGATACTAGCTCGCCATTACATCGCAGAGCACTCTTCTGTGTCCTCTCTCTTTCGCACCTCTCGCGCTGTGTCTCGCGCAGCCTCTGTTACACCGAGGTGCAACATCGAGTGCTCCAACTGCGATCCTCTCCGGGTACACGATAATATGCCGCTACGTAAGCTAATAATCCTCCCGTCGTCGGCGTCTTCCGTGTGATCTTCGGTTCAACGACACACTTCATAATAACATTTACCGCTGTTATTTCTCGCGCGCGCGGCGCCGCGAATGAGTTATACAGAATTTTATCCAGCAATTTGCTCGGAGCTGCGCGCCGCCGCAAAGATTATTTCGCTTCCGTGCGGTAATTACTACCCCCGCTGATGCCGCCAGGCTAGGTATTCTACGTCGCGCGAGCAACGCTACGTAAAACAGTGATTGACACGTCGAAATGCGGACAAATGCCCCCGATCGCGTCGAGCTTGTCTTCTTCTTTCACCAGCCCAGCTGCAGAATCGCCGTACGCGGATGATTCGCGGTTTACCGCGATCTCCCCGACGTACCAAACCGTAATCTTCGCGCGGCCCACACGGATACCTCGCTTTCCTTAACACTGGCGCTGGGCATCTTCGCGGCGGAGTGGCCGATATATTAGATGTATAAGAGCGCGCGAGGCTGCGTTTACACGAGACCACAGCCATATCGCTTGTAAATGTAAGCCTCATCCGTGGCCATTAACTCTGCGGGTTTCTCCACAGACTCTCGGGGCACCTGAAAATAGCTCTCGATACGCGCGCGGGACAATCGCCCTCGTTAGATCGGTACGTGGCTACAGGCCCTGGGACGGATATATCTCGCTCGGTCGGCCGATAGGTACGTGCGTGTGCCGCCAGCGTATCTCGCGAACGTAGTCTACGTCGTCGACGTACGTCGTCGTCGTTGTGGCCGCGCCGCCGTGTCGCCGCCGCACCGCCGCGCCGCCGCTGCGGCCAACGAAGACCACGTACCTAGTTATCTACCACAGGCACATCCCGGAGATCTTACGGCGCGTTGCATTTTCAATGATTCATCTTGTGTGGTAGCCGGCCAACGATGCGGTGTTCCGCGAGAATAGGGACCGCGGGAAGATGGAAAGGGCGCTCTCGCGGAGGGAGGTAGAGAGACTGAGAGAGAGAGAGGGGCGCGAAGGGAGCAATGGATGGTACACCTATGAGCGCAAAAGCGGACCTTCTTCTTAGTAACGACTGAATTCACCATTCGCGTTTATCACAGAGCGTACGATACCAGCGCGATAATGCGCCGGTACAACGTGCGGGCGAAATTATTGGCCTCCGACCCCTCGCCACGTGAAACGACTCGATGATCTTTCGCATGGTGCTTGTGTACGTGGTAAAACGCCTAGTATAATTCCATCATGATCCTTTACGGATGATTACTTCTCCTCTTTGTATTACGAGGCATCTTCTTCATTGAAAGTACACCAACTTAATTATAACTGGAAATTAAGTTTGTTAATTATTTAATTGTGATTAAAATGGGATTTACGATTTATCTCGTGTGCTTTCAAGGTAATCAGAGTCGGAAAAATGCTGTAATGCTGTTTTGACTGATAAAGCGAAATTGTTATTTTATGTATCGCATCTGTGTGATAGAAAACATGGAATGAAGAAATTACATAAACACCAACACTAACATAAATTTTTCTTTAACTTTAAAATATTCGCGCTACTCTTCGAATAAAAATCTTCAATATTAAAGATCCGAAGACCAGCATCGACAGAGCTGAGGCAGCGTGCAATCGATTCTCGACGAGTACTGTTCCGCGATGCTTGTTATCTGAGGATACGCCCTGCGATATTAACGGAAACAACGATGGAAATTTCTGTGTTTTTCTTCGTAAATTTAGACGACTTTAGACCTTTTCAAGTTTGCCGTTTTCGATATATGCACGGAGGAAATTCAACAAGCCTATCGACGGCCCCCTACCCGCCGTATATATCATCGTTGCGGCAGAGAAAGATTTGAACAGATCATAACAATTCCCGTTATGGAGCGATGCCGATTGTGAAACTCAACCCATCGTCGTACTCGAAGGCATATTACTTCGATATATATAAACATTCCATGTATATCGAGCATCCCGTCTAACACAATAGCGGTATATATTTTATTCAAGTCGACTCGAGGAAGGAAGGAGGAGGGCAGAAGAAAGATGCTACCACGGAGATGCCGAGTTTATCTTTCAAATTAGTATTCGTCGCGTCTATCCGGCGAAGACACTAGCGGAAGCGAGCGCAAGCGAGCGTATACGGATAATGCGATTATTGGCTCTCGCAACCGAGAGTATTGTTTCCTCTTTTAATATTGATACAACAAGATGCTCTTCGTTCGCCACCTGAAACCGGCCTCGCTCTCCTTTAAACCGATATCTCGTTGTCTTCTCGCTTCGACCTGTCCGCCTACGAACGGTTTATACAAACGAGTGGCGGCGCACCAGCCGCGCAACCAGGTACCGCTATTCCGGACGCCGTCCGATATCCATCCTACATTCAGGCTGCGTTGGGTCCGCGCTCTGGACAGCTCTCGTTGCCGCCAGAGGAGCAGGAGGAGGAGGAGGAGGAGGAGGGTCCGCGGCCGTGAAACCGCTACGGATATCTGAAGGTGGCACTAAATCGATCGGACGAGTCGCGAGAGACGCGAACGAACGGGTTACCCCGGCAAGACGGAAAGAAAGCATCGCGAAGGCGGCCGACGTGCTGTCGTCGGGTTATAACAGTTAACGAGAGCGGGAGATCGGGCGGGAGGAAGATTGCATCATCGCGATGCGTGTAGCCGAAAGAGCTCGGGCACTTTCCTCCAACGCAGGAGATTACCTTCCGGCTTTGGAAACCATGGGAGATGTACCGTATGTACGAGAAATATAAGCGGGTGATAATAATCGGTTGGGCCTGGATACTTACACGGCGATGGTGAAACGGACGCCTCGCCTGCGAGCCGGTCTTTCAACGAGATTATTTGCGGAGTAACGTAAGAAGACCAGGCCAGAGCTACCTCGGATTGCATCAGAATTCTATCGGCTCCATCCTATCGCCGCGTTGCATGCTGTTATGTAAAGAGAAGACTCCGAGTCCCTTCGTTATCTATTGTATATGCTACGCCACTCTATATAGACGCATAATAAATCTTTTTCATGGGTTTCTCGATTTAATCTGCATTATGGGAACTTTTACAACTTTCATGTGATCCGCGAAAGATGGGGCCTTAACGATTATGATTTTCTGCAACATATTTTTCCGAATGTGGATAGAGCTCGTTTGTTAACAGCTAACGATTCCTAACTACGAGATATAGACTTTTAACAAACGGTACACCAAATTTATATTTATGTACATCTTGTATGAGATTAGAAAATGAATTAAATTTGAAATTGAAAACTTACTTTGACCAATCATCTTTCGATTATTTTGTAACGATATATATTCACACGATGATTTTTATAAACTAAAAATGATGAAAGAGACAGTAAAACTTTAATATAATAAACTTTACGTCATAAAAGAGATTGTATTGCTATTAACAGTACATTTCAGAGTTTGAAGAACTCACAAGAGCTTCGTGCTCTCGAAACTCAATCCGTTTTTATCCCTTCCGATATATCCGTTCAAGTATTTTCCTCTTAATCCCGAGGAATGCCCGCAAACTTGTAAGCTGTTATACTTGAAAACTTGGCGCGGTCACTCTTTATCACAATCTACCAGTTCTCCGCGCGACCATTTACGCGCCACGCACGCTAATTACATTAAACGTAAAGCGTTCATTTACCGCGCGCGCAGCGCCTGTCGTAAATTCGCCGGAAGGCGAATAAAGGCGCGCTCACGCCGCGCCGCGCCGGAGTAACAAATTAAAATACACCTCGGAATTGCGCGACCGTGCGCGTTGCGAGAAGTGGGTCTTGCCTCGTGTGCAACGCGAGCATCTTAATCGCACCGCGAGGGACGCCGAGCGCGAATAATGTCGTAATAAGCTAGGGCGGTGGACGCATCTCTCGCGGCCCTGCGTGCGTGGCTAGGCTAAGGTTCGTCCGGTAGGAAGCCGGCCTGGCCTCTCTTCCTGCATGCATGCACCTGCAAAGCTGCACGAGCGACGACACACTTGGTCGCGCACACAGTGTAGTACCCCTCGCGAAGAGAGAGCCCCGGTGGTGGTCGCAGACGACGCACGCCCATGGCCATAGATCAATGGGACACGCTTCCAGTCGTATTTCTACGACTGTTACCGCGACCGTTGCTCATCGTAGACGTACAAGTGAAAGAGAAGACGCGGCGGCGGGAAACGACCGGTGTTGAAGAAGAAAGGACCCGCAACGGGGGGACTTCGTACGCGACGACGACGCACACGATGACGCGACTCGCGTCGTCACCGTGGATAAAAGGAGTCGTGGAACGCGGGTAATAAGAAACACGCGGAAACGCGTTGACAGTTCATGCCGCAGCCATAGCAGCGACGTTATTTTGCTGCTAATGTTTTTTTTTCTCTTTCTCTCTCTTTCTCTCTCATCTTTTCCCTTCCTCCGTCCTTCCCCCCGTAAAACGTTATCTCTCGCTGAATGCGCGTTTCATGCCGCTAACCGTCAAGGAACAACGTCGCCGATCACGACTCAAGGTAGACCACCGATGTGGCGCGCGGATAAAAAGTCGGAACAAGGGGAAGGCTGTTGAAAAAAACGGTGAATGTGCAGCGAAATCCCGGCCACGTATTAGATAGATGGGCCGCGATTGCCGCACCAAAGTACATTTCATCGAGAGGGGACAATAACGGGACCGTTGTTTCAATTTTCGGTTAAAGATCAGATAAGTTGTCTATCCTTGGGGCAATTACGAAATACGCGCGTATTGTGCAATCAATAAAGGCACTTTGTGGAACTATTAAACCACCGGAGATTGGACCGTCTGCGCGCCACACCAATTTACGTAGTTGAGATATAATTTAGATTGTGCTCTCCCCCGAAATAGTTGCTTTATATTGTGTCTCTCGCGGAAATGTATGTGTCAACTATTCCAATTATAAGAGCAAGTCGAGCGTTACGAGGTTCATTATCGAGTCCTTACTGTAAGTATGTAAATATATGACAATCTCCTTTGCCGAGAAAAATTGTTTTCATCGGATAGAGACGCGTGGGAAGCGATCGCGAATTGAAGTCGTATTATTTCAAAGAGAGAGAGGGAGAGAGAGAAGATATCTCCGATACATAATAATCGGGCGATTCATTCATACCGAATGGCAAGCCGGCTCCGACATGTCGACAGAACCTATAATAATCAATAATCATAGACGATTCAAAGAATCACGCAATATTATTAGCAATTTCATTAATCCCCATAATCTACGAGTTCTTGCGGATATCTCGTTAAAAGTGCATTGTTTATCGCATCCGCTATTACGAGATGGCTAATTAAAGAAAGGCAATTACAACATACCGTTGTTAAGTGCAACACGAAAACGCTCTAATTGAATCATAATAGAGCGTAATCCATATTTATGTTCGTCTCATGCTTCGAACCTCAGCCGTCGAATACTCGCTCGCTTTTTTTACTCTCGCGCGCGAGAGAGTTTCTTGCGCACAAATTTTCTCTTCGCCGCGAGAAACGAGAAGCGAGAAGCCGGAAACGCATTCCGTGCGGTATCATCGACCACGTGTAAGACCTCGCTACTTAATTCCGTCAGCCACGAGGCCTGCGCGCACGTGTGCATGCGAGCATCGAGATGGGGTATACACCGAATTACATCGAAGAATGATTGATCATTTGATATTCCGCATTCCACGTACGTACATCGTTCGGTACTGTTTTTCGTGTATTACTGAACATTTTCAAAAATAAAGGTTTTATCATTAATTTAGATAGGATGAATGGACAATGAATAGAAATACTCGTCTCGTAAAGAGGATTCTCTTACGACGTATGCTTATATCTATCTTTATATATACGTGCGGGATCACACGAGTGCGCGCCGCGCGCCTGCCTGACCAGGTTCGCAACACGCCACGAAGGAGCCTATTTGAACGGGCAAAATTGCTCAGATTAGGAAACATACGCTTCTGAATTTCCATTAACTGTAACAGGAAATGGAGAGGATAGGAAGCGGGAGCGGTGAGGCCAGATACCGAGAAGACTAGCCGGCCTATCTAATGCCGATCCCTATCTACGTTGCCAAGCCGTTGCGAGCGGCGCGCAACTACCGCGCAACTAATATCTTATCCGGAGCGCAAAACCGGAATACCGCCGTGGGATTACAACTTGTATTAATTACGGGCGACATTACGCCGCGGCCAGATTAGAAATCGAAGGATAGAAGCGCTTACCCCGCGCTCGGTCGCTCTCCCGAAGTCGCGGCCGGAACCGGGAGAGAGAGAGAGGAGAGAGAGCAACCTTCCGTCGACAGACATCGTCGACCGTTTCGAAGACCACTTTGCCACGCGCACTTTGTTTCTTCTTTCCTTTTTAATTACTCACGACAGCGCGCTCGTGCGCCATAAAGATCGCGCCACGATCTTCCGATGGAAATACGAGAACGATTATCGTCGCGCGCGAAACGGGTAACGCGCGCGCAGTTCCTCCTGCCGGCGGAATAATAATCTTTTCGCGGATAAGTCGGCACCGACCGACGTCCGTTATGATCCTGCCTGCCCGTATCTACGCACACGAGGTCGATAAACCCTCGACGGGCGAAAGAACGTTAAGAGCGTGGCGCGGCGCGGCTCGGCGGCTCTTCCCACTCCCGGGGATTCGATAAGGGTAATTGGTCGTCCGGGTTGCGCACCCGTACAATTTAGTCCGCTTCTTACGCGACATGGGCTTCATCGAGGAAAATTATATCCGATACACTTCGCGCGCGCGCGCTCACAGGGAGATTAGTAAGAAATTAATAGCCCTCCCCTCCTCCCCGGTAATCACACGCGTGTCGCGAGATTGCGCGCGCGATAAGGAGTATGGATTTATCGGACAACTGCATTGTGCTAATTGATTGGCTATACGGGATATTATTTAAATTTTTGCGCTCCCCGAACGCTCCGTCGACAAAATGTCGATGGTAACGCATGGTAAGCGTGTTATTAATGCAAATTTATTTCCATCACGTCCCGTTCGTTTGATTATCATCTCATATTATTTTATGAGATTTATAATGTGAATCGTGAGATAAAGGGCGCAGCGAAAAATTAAAGATTCCCGCAAGAACTCTTTAACGGTCGCGAATATATCTTAGTTCGAGTGTTTATATAAACAGCGGAGAAATTCTGAGAGATCGTAGAAGAAGATATTCTATAACGTATAAATTACAATGATGCGTAATATATCTTGCGTGAAAGGGTGCTTATTGGAAGTTATTGGTCAGCTGGTATATTAGACAAATACCTAGGCCATACGTTATCCTTGAATTATTGACGTAAAATTTCTCTCCTCCGCGCCGAGCGATTAATTCCGCGTGTACCCGGCCGCAAAGTCTTCACTCGAGAGAGAACTTACACGAAGTAGCGTAATGGTAATTTATTTAGATCCTCGAAGCGTGCCCACACATAACGGAAGAAACGGCGGATGAGCCATTAGAGGAATGTGCATTAGAGACGAACGCGCCTCTCTGTCGGAAAGGGGTTTGATTTACAATCCAATGTTTTTGTTACAACGTTCCATCCAGGGGTCCCTTCCACCTGTCCCGCGCATTCCACTCACATAGCGACGTTAACCTTGACTTGGAGATTGAAAACCTACAGCCGAGTTCTCTCTCTCCCTCTAATTGACTCCGTTCGCGCTAGAGGGGAAACTGGGAGAGTTCGAGGTCGACATGGGATTCGGGATTTCGGGAATTGCTTCGCGATGACGAAGCAAGCTCTTCTCCCCCTTTCCCTAACCCAATAACTCTCTTCTATCCCCGGGATACTATTCCAGCCGTATTGTAATCTGCATACTGGCGTACCGTTGTGTTACAATTACGTCAGTAAATCTTGTACTCGCTCACGATGTACGTGTCGATGTAGTAATCTTGAAACCGTACGTTTTCTGATGTAATCGAGCAAATTGTCTAATTATCTTCAGTCTTTCTCTCTTCCTGCATTTTATCGAGCAAAAAAACGGAAACGCACTTGCCGAAATATTTCTGATAAAGCGCTGATTACGCGATTAGCGATGCTGCGGATGATTTTATCAAAAACGCGAATTTATTCCAATTTGAAAAATACAGCGCGGCAGCAAACTCTCGCAAATATCAAAAAGTAAAAAAGTCACTTTTCTGCAGCCGACACACAGAAGAGCAGGAGGACCGTCGCTGATTTCAATTTGTGTTGATTTTTGACATCGACAAACAGACTCTTTCCCGTGTCTCTCCTGGCTTGTTTATCTTTCTCCCTGTCACCTCGGTTCATTTAATTCTACCAGCCAAGGTTATTTGCAGCATTACTTGCAAAATATTTCGTGTACATTTTCAACTGCACATCTTTTGAAGGGTGTTCCTTCGTCAAGAGTAAATCGCATCTATACTAATATTTAATATCTAGAAAATTTTGCAAGTTTGAAATTCGTTCAGAATTTCCTAAATTTCTAGATGTGAAAAATAATCTCTAGGTTTTCGTAATATAAATTATAAAAGAGATACAGAAAATTATAAATTTTTAAAAATTATATTTATATCACAAATTATTTTTTAAGTTAATATTTAATTTATCGTTGCCATACGAGATATTTTAAGGCATTTAAGGGATGACATAATCTGAATTTGATATAAATTGTAATGCAATGTATGTAACGAATATGTGTAATTATAAAACAGCAGCGAGAAAAGTAATTGCAACGAAAAATATTCAAGATAGGAAAGTTACTAAAGAAAGCAAAGGTTATTAATAGCTAAAGTATTTGTTGTTATTGATACTTATTGTTAACTTTGAAATTGACATATCTCGCGATAAATAATATGTGCAATTTTCCTTCGCGAAAATGAGAAAATATCATAATTTTAGTAGATTTTATCTCAATTATATCTGTACGTCAAAGAAATCTAAAAAGATGAGATAGAAAGGAAATAAAATCTGAAATTTTTCTCCGCCTCGATGGGGAATCTCTCTTTCCTAGTCGGATTACCCAGGGAGAGAAAAGAATTGTTCGATAACAGGGATAGTGGTAGATCACCGGTAGATTCGCAAGAAAGGATTCTGCGCCATCGGTCTTCTCCCGTCTACACTTTCTATTTTTCGCCGGAATTACATTTCGCACAATAACATTATAATAAGACGGCAAGTAAAAACTCTATTTGTAATATTCGTTTTTTGCCAACCAGTTTAATTTTATGACGGACGTCTCATCAACAAACCGTTAATAATGCAAAAAAAGAAAAGGGAAAAAGAGAGTGTGGGATGAAAAAAATCAATCGAGCTGCGTACCCAACTCATAATATCTAATAAGCTGTGCGTAATTTCGCGATTCCGTGGGAAGTAATCACTTGTTGTTGGCTGACTCGTACATACTCTTGCCGTTGCCGCACGATTCTACATTCCGCGATATACGCGCGTCGGGAGGAACAAGCGAAACCGAGTGGTGGTGCATTAACGGCTCTTCTGTACATATTATCACGCAATCAGTGAGAGAAAGATTGAGTGCCCGGACTATTCTTAGATCTAATACGGTCGATAATGTTAAGGAAGGAATCCGCGCGATACATATCTCGCGACTATATTACCTCACGCGCTATCCGCCTCGCGAGCCCGCTTCTCCCGCTTTTCCCCGGCGATAGCGCGTGGATCGGCAGCGATTTCGCGGGGACGCGCGCGCGTCCGCTTGTCCGTGCCCGAGAACGAGAAACGAAACACGGACAGCTAACACGCTCGTTTTTCCGATTCAACAGAAATCGAGTGCTCATCCGAAGCGCGAGTGCGAGGGCGAGAAAATGCGAAGACGAGCGATAAGATCCACTGATGAGATTTCAAGACGTAGGCGGGAGCGGGGGAATTGGCACGTCACGAGCTGGACCACCCCGGTTGTAGGATGAATGCGAGAGCCAACGACCGATCGATTCTCCCACATACATTAGGAAGTTTCCTCCAACTTTTAGCCACACTTGGACCCCGTGGTCGCCCGGTTTGGTGGCACGGAAGTCAGCTCTAACGTTTTCTCCTCATCCCTCCCGTTCGATCCCCTTTCGTTTTCCACATTAACTCCTTTACCTTCCGTGCACCTTCCGAGTCTCCTTCGTCTCTTGCGGGGGCGCGCATTTTGGCGCTCGTTTCTTTCTGTCGTTCTGTCAGGCTTCTACTTTCGCGAGTCCTTTTCCGCCATTCTTCTCTCGCATCTTTTCCCTCCCCTTCCCTGGTAACGAAAGCGCCGAGGTTTCCACGGCTTAACCCATCTTCCGAGATAGAAAGAATGAAAAAGGCGGAGGCCGGACGGAACGATAAGTAAAAAGAGGTGAGAGAGTAGCGCGACGTGGGAGGGGAGTCGGTAATCTCCCGAGATACCACTGCGACGGACTTAGCCGGAGTCCAGAGAGTCAAGAACCTCGGCGAGAGCGCCCGCGGCCGTTGCCACAATATTTTGCTCGATTACCATCGCAGGAAAAGCTGCCCGACCGACCTGAGCGTGGCTAAAGCTGGGGGGAGGGAGGGTGTGGATGCGCATCGCCCTCCTCTGTGCCTCTCGTTAGTATGCTAATTTATCGGGGCATTAAATTTTCGCGCCCCGGCCTTTGATACCGGTCGGAATTTATGTTCTATATTTCAGACTCAAAGTAGATTACCGGCCGCTGCGGATGTACCTTTCTCTCGCTCACTCTCTCGCGCCGAGCGTTTAAACTTTACCTCAGCCCCGCTCTTTCTCGTTCACTGTTGAAGAGGTCTCCTTCGGTTGCACAATATTGTTGTTCGGACCGCATCGATCAGCCGGTAGAGAAGTTGACCCGAAACACCATCTGTTGTGTTTCATAACGAAATAATGTGATTCATGCCGCTGATACAATGTTTCGAACTTGTCTGTAATAGAGATACTTGTTGTTGCGTTAGCGTGGCGGGAGGGATACATGTTTATCGGGGACAAGCCACGACTCGTAAAAAGTGCATTCATCACAATTTATCACATTGCAGATTACGTTAAAAACAGATATTTCGCGGTAAACTGAAAATTTATGTCCGCGCGCCGATGTAAGATAAAGAAGACAAACTTTAACGTTCTTGGAACGCAAATCCGTCTCCTGGATATCCGAGAGTAACATGATGAACAATGTAAAAGTTCACTTTTTTATCTCTTGTCATATAGAGATAATATATTTATATCATAAGATATATAAAGAATATATAAATACAAGAAAATAATTGTGAACGTGAAGAAACGTAAAAGATAATATATATATTATATATACAATTATTTTTACTTTTTTATACATGTAATATATTTTTATTTTACTTTATACGATTAAAGTAAAGTATTTTTTGTAGTTTCACCGAAGCGTGATATCATTTCAACGTAATTCGCAGCGCGAAAATCTCCCTGAACGCATCTTAGTGCATAATACATTTGTTTGTCGCGTGGCGTTGTCGCGTATGTCACGCCATTCCTCGTTACGATTATTGGCATACTAAGAGACTTGGGCGGGCACAAAGAGGACCGAGTCCTCATCTGAATATTCGACCGCGCGCACGATATCTGAACCGAAAGCGACGGAAGCGAGGGCGGAGGTGGAAGATGGTATATTCGGCTAGTAACTGGCGCACAGCTGGGCGAGCCTTGCAAATTCACGGTATTCGGCGGATCGGGCGGAAGTTACCCATGTACGTTTCAGGAGGCCACGGTTGATGGTTTACGGGGCACTCTCTTCGAATCAACGCGAAGCGGAGGTTCTTGCCAAGCCGAATCAAGCCAAGCCGAATCAGGCCAAGCCGGGGCTCGTCAGATTCCAGCGCGCGCTCTCCCTATCCGGGTCGCACCAGGGTTATTTCGAAATGGCAAAATTATTTTGACCCGGCTGTTTGAGAATTCCTGATAGGGGATGGACGCCGCCCCGTCTGATTCTGACAGTGCGCGTTATACGAATATACCTAGCTAACTAACCCGTGCCTAAGCTCGCCCATGAGGCATAGTTCTCTCCAATGTACGCTAATTCTCTTAAGGTAATTGCCATGTACGTGCATACATCCTCTCGTATACACGAGCAGCTGCGTACATAGACCCACTTTACTTCCTAAACTGGTTATTCGACGCATACGGCGCAAAACCCTTTAATATCAGCCAGTGTTATCGTACTTGGCTCTATCATCAATATCTGCGAATGTCTTCAACGCGTCTTTAAAATTCAATCATCCCGTATTATTAATTTTAACACGATACACTTCGGCATACATACTTTAAACTTTAAACGTACGACGGCGATCAATTTTCCCCGTGCATGCTTTTGACAACGACTCCTCACAGGAAAATAGCTACCACTTATCGCGCAATATAAATATTTTATGTTCTAAAAAGTAGTCGAAAAAAAAAGTTTTAAGTGATAGAGTAGCTAAAATTTTTTTTAATATTTTAATGCAATGATATGTATTCCATAGAATGGATAAAATTATATTATTATGCATCCATATATAACTGCAATAGAAAAAATAAATTGAAATAAGCATTCAGAAATTTTTTCACCAAACTGACCGCTCTTTCAGAGAATCAGCGCTGTCGATATAAATCAGTTTTTCTCATTCAAACGCGTCTACCGGAAACGGCTGTACATCACACATGCTTACATGAACCCGAGTAAGTGTCCTCGACGGTTCGCCGCAGAGTCGATCACTCGAAGTGGGATAGGTCAGTGTCGAGCCCCGTTGCCCGAAAATATACGGCAACCGAGAAGAAGAAGAAGATTGAACGGAGCGGAGGGACGCAAGGTAAATAAGAATCTCTACGAAATAACGGGACCGGTAGAGGAAAGCCCGGTCTCATCTCCCTTCGCCTCTTCCCTCTCTCGCTCCCGTTACTTTCCCGTTTCTTCCGTTTGGCCCCACGGTCCGTCGAGTATTATATTCCACCCACCGTGAGGATTCCCATTATCGAGAGCAGTCACGACGTATCGTCCGCGGAAGAGAGCCGGCCCAAGACAGATCGTAACGTATTTCACTTTCTTCCCGAAGGGCCCGGCGGATCTCTTCTTCCCTTCCCCACCGAGTACCATCGGACAGACGATGCATACAGAGGAGATGGAGTTGCGGAGGGAACCCGAGCGGACTCTCTCGCCTATAGCTTAGGACACGAGAGAGCCGTCTAATCGAAGGCGGAAAATCGCGATCGCATTACCCACGCCGCTCCGCTCCGCGCGACCGTACGGGGTTACTCTCCACGGTCACTCTCGCGGGGCATCTGTGCCACGAGAGAATTATGGGTTCAGGCCAATTACGGAGATAATTATAAATATACCGAGGATTTAAAAAATATAAAAATTGTGATAATTCGCAGCCTTTCCTTCCTGATTTCGCTTGGACGATAGACACCAAACGTACGAGAAGGGAAAAAACTTGGAACGGGAAAGAACTTCCGGGATACGCTGCAGAAAAATACGGGAATTTCTGGCCTGTCGTCCGTTCTCCGGGGGGGGGGGGGGGGGTGCTGCGCTACCACGACTCGCTCCTGGATTGGCCGCGACGGTATGCGGCCTCTCAATGGCAGATTGGCTCTCGCCCAAAGCCGCTCTCATCGTTCGTGCCAGCGTAACCGCGGAAATTTTTGCTTGATTAACGATATAGATTTCGATATTTTTCCGCGACCCCACGCCCGCCGTCCACCTCTGGCACCGAGATTCCTCCTTTGCGTGTCGACGTCCTTTACGGTCAACCGTAGCGGGAAACCAGCGCCGACGGAAACTTACGATCGTGGCGCGCGGATAAGACGATCGTCGAAGCGGTAACGGCGACGGCGAGCGTTATGCGGAAGATCCGAGACGCGGTAGGCCCACTCCCCCCCTCTCTTTTCCAAAGTGCGCGCGCGTGTAATGTATCCCCCGTTATAAGAAAATATTTATCTCGTTACGTAACACGGATATCCCACAAGGAGACCCCTCTCGACGTTCCTCGCCTTGTAGACCCAACTGTACTCATAATTATATGGTAATAACGCGCGCTTTATTACAACCGTGGCTACACGATAACAAGACCGACGAAGGGCCCGTGGAAAGGACAATGCCGTGCGCGCTTAGGCTCAGCGTGTTCAGCGTGTCCGCAGAGCGAGTCATCGCCGACGTTCTTCATCGTGTAGGAAACGGGACACAGGATACTCGTAACCGCTTCTGAAAATAGCTTCCTTGTCCCCCCCCCGTCCACCCCCCTTCTTAGAAGTGTATAAATACTATTGTGTAATGTCGTCGATCCTAGGACGTATCGTAAAACACATATTGTAAAGGCGAAATTAGTGAAGGTATATCACGGTTGTGTGAACGGCGAAAATGTAGACGTATACACGTATACATTTTTGTACCGTTAACCAGACGTTATCCCTATCGCTAAGTATTCCGCTCGCGGTTTCTGCCAACAAGCGGAAACGTGCGATATCGTATTCCTGGATTCTGAACAAGACGTGACTTCACGGAGGTGTTAAAGTTTCTCCACAGTTTGTTATATGTCCTTTATTATGTTCATGATCAGGGTGGTAATGAGTGCCACGTAGATGTGATTATGAAACATTATACACGGGAAACAAAAGCTCTTATATTAACTTTGGAAATGTTATAATAAGAAGGCACGAAAGAATTGTACAAGTACACTATTCTCTCTAGAAAATTATTAATAATGATATTAATTTTAATGATAATATTAGAATATACTTTTTTCTTTTTTTACTGTATTCTCTTACAACAAAATACGAAAGCTATAAAATAATATTAACTTTTAAAGGATACACTTCAAGTATCAACCACTTGAGACTGCACTGTCCATATAGGGATCTCGCAACTTTGATCGCGTTTAACTCTAGGTCTAATCAAACAAATTTTAAAAAATAATATATGAAATAGGGGTAGAAAAGACTGAAGAATATAATAGAATTAGAAAAGATGCCAGTAATTAATATTAAATTGTCCAAAAATATTAATTTTTTTGTGATTTTAACAACATGAATGAGAAGTGGTTTTAGCAACATGAATGAGCGTTGAAATAGACTGGTCCATATAAGGACTTAGTAGCCTTTAAGTTAACGTTAATGAAATGCTGTGTTTCGTTGTCGAGAAAATGAGTGCTCACTACAAAACATGACGGTTTTCGAACTTACAAAAAGTACGTACGAAATTATCATAATATCAATATCGCTGAAAAATGTCACGATTATTCACTTTCGCTCAAACGGAGATGATGAAATCCGCGAGAACAAGAAGGCGGCGAACACGAAGAAACTTTTGATCCAACGAGTGGCAGGAGAATCATTCGAGGGGACTACCTACGAGTACGAAACGTCGCTCGCGCGTAGTCGCGCTGATGAAACGTAGAACGTACAATCGTTCCACCAGTAGCACACCGGCAGGACGAATTGGCAGGCCGGCGTGGCGGGACGAAGCGCGACGGCTAAAGAGTGGCTGGCTAGAGGCTAGACGCGACAAAAACCGCCGGCGCGGAAACGGCGGGGAAAGGAAAAAAGGGAGCGGTGCTTAACCGCGCGCGCGTTTCATCATTCCCGACGGGCGACATGCAGGAATGCATATACGCTCTCGCCGCGGGCCAAGCCGGACGTGGCCCCGGCACGTGTGATTCGCGCGCGCTAACGACGCGCTTAGCCCGCGCTATTCTTTCGCGATTATTATCGTTGTCGTCGTTAAAGATAACATCGTAATTGCACCGTCCCCGCGCGCGCGCGCGTGTCTACTCGTTTTTGCGCGGTAGGCTTTGCGTCGACGACGCGACGTGAAGGTAAAAGCATTTCCGCGCGAGCGCCGCTCTTCCGCCGATGATATTCTGGCAAATGACCGCGATACAATGAGCAACTTTGCTACCGTCATTTCTCCCGCCGACCTCTTTCCCCGTAACGTTATTCGCGATCGATCGAACGGTGATCGATAACAAGAGCGAATGTCTCCAGCGTGTCGGAGGGATACGTTACGTATAAGAAGTACATTTATGTGTATATGTACGTTATGTATGTGGTTACACTCTTCGCGTCGTCGCTATTGTATACCAGCATTTGCGCTTTCGCTGCTTATTCTTACCTTCCGCCACTTTCTTAGGTAGCGCTTTTCTACGATACTTATTTCACGATAGACGGAGCCCGAGTCAATGGCGAACAGTCCCAGCGGTAAAGAAAATACACATTCGTCGCGTATACACGTACGATACCCCGCGGTAGGATTGCAGCTTTTATTGCGTTTCAAGGTTTGTTAGCATTGGCTCGTGGCGAAGCCCGCGTTGCCCTCTCGGATCTCTATCCGCGCTTTATCATCTATCTTCATTTCTTGCGCTCTGGTGGGTTCGCCCTGATCGCTTTGTCTTATGGACGTGCAAAGTTCGGGTACGATGAAATTATGTGATTCACGACACCAGTCGCTCAGCTTTCATACGGTGGATTATTACACTTATCAGCGGTAAGGGCGTATTAAACAATTCACATATCTGATATCCCACTGCACCATATGTCTGTACGTGCGTGCGGTTTCTCGTCCCTATATTGCACAAATAGTACTGAACGACTCGTCCAAACGTATAGCGAAGAGAGATAGAGCTGTACAGTCGCGGGGATATATAGAGGGGACATAGGAAGGAGAGGACGAAGGATGGAGCATGCCGTTTCATTTGTTTGGTGTTCCTCCGGGGTATTAGAGAACGTGCCGGCGATACGTGGTATCTGTATAGACACCACCATCTAATAGAAGCAAAGCAATCTGATGAAACCAATAAGCGTGAAGGAATGCGGGCGCCTTTTCCCCCTTGCCTTTCGTTGTCTCTCCCCTTTCCGTACCCCACTTCGTACAGCGCGCTTCTTCTCGCCTCCATCGAGGCTCTTCGGGCACTCCGCCGCCTGTTCCTACAAACCCCCGTCCTTCCCCGTATAGCTACCTTCCTTCGCCCCGGCGCGGCGCGATCCTCTTATTCCGATCTCGGAAGATCGAATACCTGTGTAAACTTAACGGAGGCGGGATAGATGGACGACGGCAGATCGAAGAGGTGGGAAGGGAAGGATAATCACATGGTTCGTGTCAACTTGGGTAACAATCAGGAGGGAAGGTCCAATTTGGCCGAGAATTTTCGTAAGGGGCAGCGCGGAAGAGTGATCACGGTTGGTTAATTAAACCGACCGAAGATTAGCGGCGAAATTTTATATATCGCGTCTTGCGCGAATTGTTCATTTTGCATGGATTTTCAAATTATCAGATAAGACGCGCCTGTGAGAGATAATACGTATGGTATTCTTGCTTACTTGACGACATCCTTTCGTAATAAAAAAGATCAAAATCGCTTGTTCGATATATTGGTCGAAGATTACACTAAACATCATCGACATCGTTGGTTTAACGGACGAAGCGTACCTATGTAATACAAAGACGTAGGAAGAGTATAACCGACAGCGTGCGATTACTGTGCCTGTCGTTTCCCTTTATCCGCTTGAGTCCGGGATTAATCTCTCGTTTCTTTGTTGAAGAAGTTCTTTTACTACTCTCGATGTAGCCCGTTCCTCGAGTAGAGTCGAGGGGCAAAAGGAATGAGATAAGGAACGGAATATAGAGGCCGGGTGGCTTCCTGTCCCCAGGAACATACAGGAACTATCCTCCCTTTATACTCCTTCGTTCTTCGAGAATGGCATTTTTTATACCCCCTCAACTGAGATTCATCCCGTATGTTATCTTCCTCGCCGTGATATAAAAGGCTTACACGAACATATATTTTCGTTTCTTGATATTATTTAATAATGTCTCGCGAAAAAAGTCTTTCATCGTTATCCATCAGGCACTCCTTTCGTTCAATTACACGTATATTTTTTTTACTTTTCCAACTAACGAGATTAATTCTAGCGAAATTTTATTACTTCAACAGATTTCTAATAAATTGAAAAGAAATGATCACACACACAATTATCAATGCATTTTTACATAATATAAAATAAAACAGAAAAATATATAACATTGTTGATAAAAACTAAAAATTGTTTCATAATATGAACATTAATGTTTAATATTTGTTTCTACGTGTGATACGCCTGATAGATACAAGATACAAGATAATATTTTAGAGGACACAGATGTGCTCTAACAGTAGAAGACCTCTTCCACACGCGATGGTCATAGGGATAATATAATATATATTAAAACACGTTTGCAATTTAACTTCATAGTGAATAGATGATAGCGTGGTCTAATTGGTCGACGTGCGCCGAAGGCAAACTAGCTGCACTTCTTCGATGTTGTCGCGTTGAATAATAACGGTTACAACGCTTCTCAAGACCATAGTACAAAAACCACGATAACGTTGTATAAATTTCATTAATACGATATTTTGAAAGAAACATTTGTAATTTCGACTTTGTGTGCAATAATAATATATGTATATTAGTTTGTTAATTTAATTTTCGAATGCGATTTCTGTTTAATCACTATACAATAAATATCCATTAATATTTTTATCAACACGGAGAACCTGACACCTGAGTTTGATTAAAACAGGCACGCGGCTGCCCTGATTATTTACCTGAATGGCGGGCATAAATCGAACCTCGAGACTTCAGCATAGTTACGCACCGATCATATTAACGACCATTCTGCCGTATTTCCTGCGTGCTTAAAGTGCCGGCAGCAGCGCGAGACGCGGGCTCTCGCGCGCGCGCGCGAGAGAGAGAGAGCCCCCGCGCTCGGCATCGGCTGATACAGTGTAATTTCACGGTGCCGTCGATGCAATTCGCGCTTTCGATATGCCACAATTTCTGCGCGAACCGTTATGTGAATTACGACGTGGGTAGGAAACTCGCGCGCGCGTTGAATGGGGAGCACGGGGTTCCCCGGATGCGCGAGCGTGCGCGCAACACACAACAACGCGAACACGTGGACAAATGTAACCGCTCACGTAGGGCACGTTTTGCCGTGAACTATGCTGATGCAAACACTGATGGTCGCATGTTGTTGAGAAAGGAACGCTGCGACAAAGAACCCGGCGCGATGAGATGTACCCACGTCGTGGCTAGATAGAGGCACTTATTCCGTATTGAATTTCTGTACTGAATTGCGAGAGCGCATAAGCAGAATTTGAATAATTGCGAAAGAAATAACAAATCGTGCAGCGTGCCTATTAAGAGTATTAAAAAATATACCGTGAACGCGATGCAGCGTTAGTGAACGTAACAATAATTAACGAGGTGTCTAATATACAGATAACAATGAGTAAGGAGCGCCGGGGAGGCTTATATCTAGTAAGGATCACGCTGGAATAAAGTTTCGACAATGAGTAATAGTCTTTACAAGGATGTAACGCGTCGAAAAGACAGGTCTGACGTATCCGCGTAAACTCACAAACGCGCGCGGCTCGAAAAATGAGACGAGCGCGCTCCCGACAGATACTTTCTACTCTGCAAAAAGAGAAAAGATCCCTCTGTATTCTCCGTCAGCGTCGTCGCGCCGCCGGTAAGAACCGCACGTGCAATCGCATCGCTCCCGTTTCCGCATCGCGGAGACAAGAATAATCGTGTTTTCGGATCTTTTTTGAGGGTAAAAAGCTTTCGCTTCATTTCCGTATAGCCGAGCCGCCCGCGCGCCGTCTGCGTCTGTCGAGAACGGCCGCGGCCGTAATACGCAAGACGGTTACTCCTGATTGTATCACGGTCGCCACCGCTACACGGATCGACGTATTTACTTCTTGGGATCGCTTCTCGTGGTTTCGTCAGGATAATCACGTCGCTGCGCTACGTTCATTCCCGCTGAGAACGGAATACAGATAGATGAAAGGGAAATTCATTTCGTCGCTGTCGGTCCGGCATGTAAACTTGGCGAGGAAATAAACTTCGCCCTTGAAACATCCTCGATTTACATCCGCGGCCACCGCGCGGCTTTCTTTTTCCCAGGAAATTCATAATACCGAACTCCTACGGGAATATGCTGATTTTACGAGCGCGCGCTGTTATACCCGGCGTCGGGTAATATTTTTCGAAAATTGTCGGAGCCGTAAAGTACGTAATCGCGACTCAATTTTCACTTTGAAAGGAACGCCCATACTTGGCTCTTTTTTTTATTTCTCTCTCTCTTTCTCTCCGTTTCCTCCTTCCTTCTTTTTCCCTCGATCCTCCTCGATATGCACCTCCTTTATATTTAATCGCGTATATCCTGCCGTCTCCCCATTATTTCATACTTTGCACGTTACTTTCTCCCGTCTTTCCTTTTTACACGCTTTATTAAATGACGTCTAACTATACCGACAGCAATCTTCCACACTTGCGCGATGGATTATGATCTTCTTAACTGAGAGATCGCTACAGAAATGGGCAAGGCAATAAGAGAGCTTATTTGCAAGGTATTATGAAATTATCGTGACTAATTATCCCATCAGAAAACAATTAAGCAACAGTTATCTGTTTATTATATAGTCAAACGTTAATATAACATATTTCAAGGCATTACGCGAATGATAAATTTATTTAGATTTACATTTACAAGATTGTTAGATTCTGTAACGTTAGTGGAAATAATATTCTCAATTTAAATGATAGCGTCAACACAGATATCTCCAGGAAAGAAATTTCGAGCAATATTTGAGGGAACAAGATATGAAACATCGGAAGATTTGCGATCCAAATTTTATTATATTTATCCAATATATATATATGAAAGAAAGAAATAACGATGGTCGAAATTTGAGGTGCAGAGAAATGAAAGAGTAGCGAGCGCAAACTCACGCTGGTTGAAAGGATAGGCGAGAAGAATGAACGAGAGAGGCGGCGCGCGGCAGCGAGGAGACGCGTGTCACACATCATCGTGCAAACAAGCGTGGAAAAACGCCTTCGAAGTCAATTCGGCGCGGCGAAAGGCGGAGGAAGGACGAAGCGCGGAAAGGACGTTCCGTCAGCCGTGGATGCATTACCTTCCTTCCACCGGGCGTCTTTTACGACTTTTTAGGAAGTCACAACAAAGTTCGACAGCGAGAGTTTCGCACAATGGCTCCTCGCAATCGTGCCCGCCTTCTTTCTCGTCGGAACCTTCCCTCGGCGTTCCTTCGGCGTAGAGACGTCCCCGGGCATTGTCTTCGCGCATCGCTGCTTGTCCGCGCCATCCCGGTGGTAAATACGCGCGACCGATCGACACCAAATTCTTTGCGCCGATTATACGCAATAAAGTTTCCAAGTTGCTCGTTAAACTGCTTTGAGATTACTGCGACGCGGCGCGACCGTAAACGAGTTTCGAGATTTAATTTCGTTAAGAATAGTGGATATACGCTCCCCTGATCCGACGTGACAAAACGAGGTTACGAAAACGAACTTTCGCGTAGCTATATATATATATATATCGAAATCTTATTTTTCTACCTTGAAACAGTTTCCGGCGATAAAAGTATATCCGGAGGGCACTCAGAAATATAACTCTCGAAATCTATAGAAAAATGTCTCAATATCGTGGACTGAGAATTCTCTCAATGGGCAACAATATTCTATCTTGTAACAGCGTATTCTGATCGTTTGGATAAAAAATATTATGCCGCGAGCTTTTAATATCAATATGACATAATTTTGATGGTGAGAGTTTAAAAGGACTTTTTTATGATTGCGTAATTATTAAAGTTTTTATTGGAATTGTTTGCGTAAAACGCAATTTCTATATCATCTCATAAATCAAGCTTGTTTCTAACTTTGTATTTAAATTAACAGTTCTACACTGAAAGAAAAGATTGGTTGCGTCAACCAAGAATTGACGCAACCAATCTTTTCTTTCAGTGCATAATTGCGCGTGTTTCCATTTAATTGCTTCTGTGTTATATTTTATTTGAAATTCATACAACTGATTCCGTTACACCCTGAGAATTCTGGAATTTCTACTTTTAATTGTGCACATATACCCCGAAGAATTATATTCACTTATATTTTAAGTGCCTGCACTAAATGCAGAGACGGAAAAGTGAGTTGTATCGGTGACTTGTTACGAAACGTGCCTGCAAACACTTCTCACGCTCTAAAACGCGCGTTATCCGCGCGTTTAAAGGCGCATATAAACTCTTCGCGAGTGGGGTTCTGCGTTTCCTTTTATTTCGCTCGATAATTTCACATATTTCGCTCGCGACTCGCGGTTAGCGCGCGGGCCGTAAAAGTGTCGGGGGGATAAACCGGTACATCTTTCCCGCGCAACTTAGCGAGAAATATCCTTCTCTTTTTTTCTCTCTCTCTCTCTCTCTCTCGTTGCATCGTGTGTCCCGACGGATCCATAACCCGTAGATTATGAAAACGGCGCCGAGCGGATTGTACCGAGTCGAGAGACGAGTTGAGAAGGGACGAAAAACGAGCGTGGTCATCGTGGACCATCGAGCGCGCCGCATTTGCGGATCCACCACCGGCCACCATTAGATAGCCCTAACTCTCGACGAGAGTCTCTCTCTCCCGATGTTGACCGATAATAATATTCCATTACGGCGCAGCAAGACCGTACATTACCGGTCGTCACGCGGACTACCTTCGCGTACCGTCCACGATAGCGATAGCATCTACATGAGGCGTTAATTACGTACCGTCCTACCGCGTTACACTGGCACTCGAGATATCTCGCGGTAGCCAAACAAAGACGGTGAATCGTCAACCCGATCTCTCTTCTTCTTCTTCTTCTTCTTCTTCTTCTTCTTTCCTCCTACTCATCGCGCTGCTCGCGCTCCTACTCGCTGCCTTTTCCCTCCTCAGGATCGCGGCTCTCTATCGCGGGATGCAAACATGAGATCAAATTCCAACGTTTATTCAGACCTGCCGTTGGCGTGCGGATCTCCGCCGATCCTTTCTATCTCCCGCTATTGCGGGATAGAAGGAAGACAGGATGCGCCGAGGAGATGAGGAATCGTTTGTAACGCCGAACGTATAACCGAACGACACTTTCAAACCGGTATCCGACGCTCCGCTCGACGATGGATCGGGCTCGAGATGATCGAGATAGCTGTAGATATGAATAAATAATACCTACACCTCAAATGATTACATCATATGTCGTCACGCTCTCCAATCTTTTTCTCAATACTAAGCGAACTCTTCAATGAAGAGTCTTCATTACGTAATAAAGAATTGCCTTCAAATTTGATATGTCACTCCTATTTTTCGTTTCTCTCTGAAACATCTTGTATAAATTTGTTTGTCTCTTTTTGTGCGCGCTTTTTAAGGATGTTATCTTCCTCAGCCAAGGAAAATTCACACGTATATTCCATGCTCTCAGTATCTATAAGAATTATGAATGAATATGTATCCCGTGTGCTTTCGGTTCCAAGACGTATGGAGTTACCCATTTCCGCACTTCAATGCTGAACTAACTTGCGCCTCGCGCAAGGCTGCGGCGCACTGTTATGAACACATTCTCTGAGTCAATTGGCTTGATTCTAGTGCGTGCGCCGAATAGGTAATCTACGTATTTCAATTATAAACCTAGAGCTACACACGAAATATAGCATGCGCGCGCAATCCGGATGTGTGTTGTACCACTCTATCTAGGCGCGGTACGGAGATATGCGAGGAATTGATAATTTACAGGCTCTAACGAGACGCCTATTATTATACGTATAGCACGATTGCACGTACGGTAGTACAATCCTATTCGTTTTTGTATTTCGCTGTAATCGAATATTTTCAGCTTGGTAAATTTTAATCGATATTTATATTCGCATATTCGCGCCAATTTTCCACGACCGTCCAACGGGCCGCGAACGAGTTTTTGGATACTGTTATTCAAATCTTTCTCGAAATTGCAATTAAAAAGACCTAACGGAATTAATTTAACGTGAACTACGCGGCATCCCAGCGACGTCCAATGCATGGGAGAAATAGCCAAGCCATTGGACGAGAAAATAGCTAGTGACAGATTCAGTCGATGGAAAGGAATTGTGCAGCAGGGTGTCGGGGCATTTTACCGCAAGAAGAATATATAGGAGTTGTAAGGCTTTCTCTCCTCTCTCCTCTTTTACGGCGATTTTCAGCAAGTACTGTCGGCTCGAGTGACTAAAATTCTTTTTGAGCATTCGTAATTTGAGGCGTCTGTACGCGTTTTCACAGTCAGAAGCCCACTCTTTTTATTGGCTCCAATAATAATGAGACAGAAAGCTAATTAGAAAGACGCAACGCACGGTATCTCGCGCGCTATCGGATCGCGGAGTCTTGATCGCGACTTGTCTTTATTGCGGTGAGAGATGATTTGTTAGGCGTACCGGCAATAAATTCCCAAATATCTAGAATCGGGTAAAACCCTGGGATTACAAAGAGCACAGTCGTAAACTTGCTCCGGGTGAACTCGAGTAATATGTTACCTTATCTGCACCTAGAACGATTCTCATTAACCTGCCCGTCGCGCCATTACGCGCCGCGCCGGAGAGAAAGTCTCTCTCGCCTTTCTCGGGGCGAAAAGTTAGACGTATTTGGTATTAAAATGCTTATGCATCACTTACCGCTGTTGGTGTAACGTTCGACCCTCGCTGAAGCTCCTCCGATCCTGCAACAAGAAAACAAAAAGTTTCGCGTTAGAAGATCTTACATTTGCAAAAACTGTAGAATACTTTACTTCGTATATATTGTAACTTTCGACACGTTCTTCTCGTTATAAGAAGCCCTCGGACCTCTTATTATGCTCGTATAACCAATAAAATCTGGGATTAAGCAAATGGAATAGAAATTCTCGTTCCTTCTCGCCCACGTGCGTGTGTGTGTGTGTGTGTGTGTGTAAGGCAAACTGCCATTCGGTCCGCGGCTGGAAATATTCAACTCGGCGCCGAGAACGCGTAAAAATTCAAACTCTGTCTTATCGAAGTAAGGAATAAGCGACGTCGGTGCGCGCGACCGCTGCTGGTGAACTTTGCGACATGACATATAGTCCTCATCTCACCGTCGTCGTACGCGAACGCGGGGAATACCGAATTAAAATTCTTTTCGCAGTTTCCCAGGGAATCCGCCTTAGAAAACGAGCGCGATGGTGAGCGAGGGTAGGGCGCGTGCATGACTGCAGAGAGAAATATTAATTCCAGGTCTTTCTCTCCGCCCGCGCTAAGAAGGCGCGCGCTCTATGTGCGCGCTACTCATATTCCGAGTACGTAGTGGTAACGGACCTGTGAGAGGCTAGGTCTCGGAGGTAGGAGGACGAATAAATTTCCGTCCTGCGAGTCGGTAATGGAAGAAATGGCGGGGCACGCGTGGTCGGGTTAACAACGCGCACGAGGGTGGATTGTTAAATCGGGGTGTAGGCCCAGACAACGGTGGAGCGTAGAGTCGCTCGCATGGAAAACACGCGCGGTCTTATCGATGTTTCCAACGAGAGAGAGAGAGACGTAGCCGTGTCGAGCGATAGACGATAAAATAATCAAGAGAAAATGCTCGCCCGAGGAACGAATAATACCTCGCCTCGTCAAACGTCCATTAGTCGGCAATAATGAGCAGGGCGATGATTACTGTCTTCTTTCGTGCTGAAAAACATGCTTTGCGCAAAATACATTCAAGATGAAGACATTTTGCAAATTTTAGAAAATATATAAAACATTTCTCAAATCAAACCACAACGATAATCTTCTCTGATTCTACTCAAATTACTCTTTACGTGAATGCTCTTTTTGAGTGGTCACACATTGAGCGTACCGGTTCTCTTTTGGGATTGATCTTCCACCAATCACGTATCACTATTTACTCTTTGGATTTCACGGAGCGAATCGAAGCGACGATCAAATATCATGGAATGTCAATGCAATCGCATCGTGCCGCCAAAACGGCTCTCTCTCGTTCGGCAGCGGCGGTACGTGTGTGTATGTGTGTGTGGTGCGCACGTACATGACGAAGGACGCAGAAATGCAGCGGCACGATGCGGTCAGATTCGCGAGTAGTTTCAGCCGATTGCTGACCGCGTACATTTTGCGGACAATGCTTTCCGGGAAACGCATCCTGGATCCAGTTTCCTCCGCGGGAATGCGCGCGCGGGGATGAACGGTCCGGAGGAGATAGCGCCGGCCCCCTGCACATCGGCTGTGCATCGTCATTCGATGCGTAACTACATCCAATTGCTACCCGACAAACCTTCCTGGGAATTCAGCGAGCCGTGGCGCAGCTACGTGGCGGTGGTTACACCGCCGTGGCGGAGAGGCAGACGAGAGCAGGAGAACCGTGAGGAGCGACGAGATGGCAGAAGGAGAAGGTGATGGACGTGGAATAAGAGAGGCATTACCACGCAGGCCATGGTTTATGGCGCAAAGTGCGGCGAGCAACTTGGCGCTGCCATTTACCGAGTGACATATGCTCGGAAGGGGAGGCCGCTTGCTTCAACGTTCGGACGACAGCGGGAGGATATAAAATCCATCACTATCGTATCAACGAATGACTGGCCAGGACGACGCCATTGTGTCGTTTAAGTTCTTTATTATTCTCCGCCGCTGGTTTCGAGAACCCTAATATTATCCCAACTATTTACTTCCTCGTTCATCCATTCGATATCTCTAACGGCACGTTACATAAACTATCGACGCCTCGACGTAACAGCCCAGCTTTATCGCCACGGTCGCGCGGTTTGTCATTAGCGATTTTACTGTTTAACATGCGTAAGAAACCACTAGTTATCCGTACCGAGCCCCGAGCGGCGGGATAACGCGTCGCGGCGCGTTGTATCACTGGTAATTATTAACTAATTGAAGTTATTATTCCTGCACGGTCGTAAAGCGGACATCCTTCGCTCGGCCCAGGGCCTTCTTTATCCGGTCACGACGAGACGCCAAGCTGGCGCGGAAGGAGCGAGAGGGACAGCAGAGACGGAACTTAACCGTCAGAGAACGTCGCGCCTCGTCGTCGTCCCTCTCGATCTATTATACGGCCGGTACACGACGCGCTCTCGTCGTGTGGTACACATAGCGTTGGCGTGGTCACGGCGTGGTCGTGCGCGACGGAACGGTACGGCACGCTTCCGCGGTAACTCCATAGCGCGCGGTTATTATAAATTCTCCGGGAGTAAGCGCGGAGTAGGTAGCCACGTAGCCTACGTACTTGGATAATAGTCTGAAACAAGTACCGCCGCGGAAAGGGCGAGGTCAGCTTGTCTGTCGCATATTAAAGACACCGGAGGGGGCTTGTGTATCCTTCCCTGCGCGCGAAAGGACCCAGGAATGCACATACGTGGTTGCGCCCGGCCGTAAGTGGCTCGTATATTCGACGGACGGCCGCCGTGCCCCTGTATCGACGGTCAGGCGGAAGAAGTTGGGGCCCCGCTTATTCACCACCACCGCGATACGGTCTACCACCACGGCGGCGCGGTGCGGCGCGGCGCAGCGGACTCACGGGCGGCGCGAGTAAATTAAAGGAGCCCCCTTGCGCGACAAGCGCATTGTTACACAGCTTGATATATGACGTCGGGGCTCCACCACGCGAGACGACGACCGGGGGCTCTCTCTCTCTCTCTCTCTCTCTCTCTCTGTAAAACGTAACATTATAAAATACGCATAATTGATTTCGCACATGATAATCGAGCCCGTGATTATCCGGGTTTTCCCGCGATCGGCGCCGCGATTCTCTCGTTTTAATTAGATTTTCCGGCTAATAGAGATACCCACTTTGTTGTTTTACGGCGTTAAAAATCGCATTATTAGCACACGTTGATTAGAGTCCTTTAGTTATGCGTACACTCGTAATTACATAGCTGTTTTGCCGGTAGCTTTACCGTTTTAATTTGCTCCGCCGGATTATGAACGATCTTTTCATGCAAACTACACATAGCATGCGCGCACACGAATTTCGGCGTAAATTGGTCGTGCGAAGCACGCACAGTACGCCGTATTGTGTGCCATCCACAGTTTGCAAGTAGTTTGTAGATAATTAACGTCATGTGATCCCTGGGAAGCGCCTTATCTAGCCACGTTATCGGTCAAAGTGCGCCGAGTAGACGCTTTGTTCCTCTCGGGGAGTTCAATACTGTCAGGGGAAGTATACATCGGTGGTTGACCGTAAAATTAGTACAACGTCTTGGTAACTTGCCCCAAGTAACACCGAATCTGCTTCACAACGTGCACAAGCACCGAGCGTTACGTCGCGGAACGTTCACGATTAAATTCGCAAGCTGCAGCGAGAAGCGCAGCGAGAGAGACGGGCGGGAATTTAACACCCGGCGCAGGCAGATTGCTTCTCTTGGAATTGGATCGGGAAATCGAAACGTAGGTATATCTCATCCTTCTCTCACAATCGGCCATTAGCGAGCACGAGCCGCATTTTAGCAATTATCTATTGATCGTTGAAAAACCCTCTCGGCGCTATCGCCCGTTTAACGCGATTATCCGGACTAGCAAGACTGTTGTAAAACGAGGAGGGTAAGAGGTTTTTAGGAAGACACGGCGTTATTTCAAGCGAGAAATTTCGAGCTGGGCTATCCGTGGCGGCGCGGCGTGTCATTCTCGTTATCTCTACCTCTTCTCTTCCGTCTCCTATCTCCGCCGTTCTCGGACCAATCATAAGGCGGGCACTGGCGTGTGAAATTTCCATAAAAACCGGGGGTCCACATAAAGTGTCCGTACAAAGGGCTGTTTTATGAATTCGCGCGACATCCGTCCGGTCAAAGCGCGTATAATATGCACCTGCTGATGCAATCGTCAAATAAGCTACGTGCAGCCGTATGCTCCGACGCTCCTATTCAGGGAGTCACGTTCCTGTCGAATATTCGCCTGAATTCCTTCGCGTTTTATCGTTCCGAGCCTTGATTTTCCCGCGACCGAACCGATGACCTCCGTGGACCCGGACAATAACCGTGGACCGTCACCGTTCCCGGCGACGTATGATTTCGCGGACCGAATTCCGAGGCATTTGCAAAAATGCAGCGACACGCGCGGCATCCGGACGGTCGTGTACATCTCTTTGAGCGATCTTCAAGTATTCCGGCTGCGCCGACAGATATTTGCGTTAACGCGTAGCGCAACACCTCATTTCGACATGGACTTTTACGTTTTTAACTATAAGTAATAATACCATTTACGTATGTATGAAATTTTGGAATTTTTAAAGAGAGCATCCTGTTTAAAATCAGAATAATGTAAGATTATAGAATAATAACTTGTTCATCTAGATTTACCTAGTTTCTCAGAAATGTAAGCTTGAATTAAGATTGGAATATTGCGAAACAGTAATATTGATTAGCACGAAACCGTGCAACCGTGTTAAACACGATCAGATACGCGACTGTACACGAACGGAAAATTTATTTCATCCTGAATCCAATAATAATAAAAGCTACACGAGCCAAGTGGAATCACGCACACGTGGAAGATAGGCCAACATTCTAGTTCTTATATCAAAACTGTTACTTCGTGTCGAAGCATTTGTGATCTACAAGATCTAAATGATGCTAATGTAACAGTCGGCTGTGTACATCGACCGCGCGGTAAAAATATTAATTAACCGCAAACCGCATGTCGTAAAGAACGCGGTCAGAGTTGATATGTAGACTGCGGTGTGTAAGCAATAGACCTATTTGTTGACCCACCCAGAAACCTACCTGGAGGTCGTGTCGCATAAGTAGCCTACATAAATTGCCTACATAAATTGCCGACCGGTGACACATATTCGGAGGAATAGCGCGGAAAAGGGGAACGCGCATCGATATTAACAATCCCACGCACGTGCCATGCGTTCGGGTAAAGATTTCGAGCGCGGCCGAGGAAGATGCTCGCGCGTCGCGTCGGTGTCCGTTGAAATCGCTCCGTTACACTTACCACGAAATCTGGTCACGACGCGTCATATGTGGCGTTTCCAATGGCGAATAAATATGTGCCCACACGGTATATAACGGCGTGTGTTGTGTGCGCCGGAGATTTCGCATGACACAATATACCGCTCGTGCATTCCGCACTGTGCACGGTCTTGTCGGGCTTAATTAGCCGGGATGCCTTACAGCCGCTTGAGCTAATGATTAAGAGAATATTTTCACTCTTCGTGTATAAAGAAGTAGCGGTCACGCACGAGGTCGAGAATCGCCTCGATCGTACGTTTGATAAAATTGCGAACATTTATTAACGCAGATATTCGGATTTCGACGAATAGATCTAACCGCGCGCGACTGCTTTCGCAGGCGAAACTGGGTAATTTTTGCTTCGCGCGTTTTATACCGGATTCCGTCTACTACGAACATAAAACCTCCGCGATATATCCGCGGAATGAAGGTGGATGTCGGAGGCTCTCGCGCATTTGTCGCGGCGACAAACAAATCCATTTACGCGCAGCTATGTTTATATCGGGCTTGCGTGGCTTAACGTATACACGGCGTGCATTCACTGCATTCACGGTGAATGCATCTCCGCTCGTGCGCGCGCGGGCGCGCGAGGTGTTACGTGTTATTTTGGCGCCTGCCGTAACCAGACGCATATTTTACGCGTCCCACTTTCTTGTCACAGATACAAGACTCTGTCGGGGCAGGCAGATAGGCAGGCAGGCAGCTACCTGCGAAAGGAGCTCACTCGTTGTTTTGTTTATGGCGCAGTATGCACACGCCGCGAACGTGCCGCGCCGTACCGTTTAACGGTACTCGCCAGATTGGAACTATCTATGGCTCCGGTCGTTACTTTTGGTCCAGTGGCGCGGAGAGTGTACTTACGGCCGTCGTGACACGTTTCACGCACACCGAGGAAATCATTCGGGCGATAAATCCGTGCGCGTTCGCGAGATTAATTCGCGTGTCTCGCGCGCGGCATATCGCGCGACCATCAAGGATGCGGGAGTCGCGAAACTATTCCCATTCCGGGATGAAATTATCCTTTCGAGAGAAAAGGGACGGTCTATATCTCGTTTGACTGGACATTCTGGACAAGCGACAAGCGACGAGAACGGTCGATGAAGTGGCGCTTGGGGGCGAAACTGGGTGAGCAGGAATCAGGAACCGCTCGCACACCACTCGAGCATTGATATCTCGAGAACTTTAATTTCCTTAATACGTTAGCCGTAACGTAGAGAACCAATTAGTATCAGAGCGATACACTTCGAGAGAGGGATCATTCTCGCGGTAGTGCCACACGGCACTGACCGGTCAACCGGTGTCCACAGCCTCCAATTTCCTCCCGTTACCTCGTATCTATACCGTTGCTGCGCCGTATCTATACGTTGTTGTCGCGCCCTCCACCTCTTAGTCCACATCCGCGTACACCGGCCCCGCCGCGCCCCGCCGCGCGCGTTGTCGTCGCCTATGACCCGACCTGAATGCACACAACAGAGGTGAATTGCTGCAACTGCAATTATGCGGGGACAGCCCGCAAACGATGTGGATATCCTAGCGCGAGCGCGCGCCTTGTCGTTATCGAGACAAAGGCTCTTAAATTCCTTCCATTCAGAACCGTGTGTAAGAAACGCGCGTAAAAAGCGTAACTTTATTTCCTCCTCTGGCCAATGTCCCTAAGCTCGTAATGACACTCCATTACAATAACGACTCGGCAAACGGTGAATGAAGCCGGATAGTCTTAAAAACGACACTATCAAGTACATTTAACGTTTCCGACACATGGCTATTGTCGGTACACGTTAAGAAAATATGGCGGGAAAAGATGCGTGACAGCCCATTTCAACTTTTACTCCGCAATTATTTTAATCACACTTTAGGTGTTATTCCCGCACATAATAATTTTGTCACGATTATCACGACCGATCAATTAAATCTATTCGCGCGCAATATAACGCGTATCGCATTACGCGTACTTGATTTGCGTCCGAGATTGGAATCGACGATCTTTTAGCATAGTATGTGCCTACGTAAAACCGCCGTCGCGTCGAGAGAGACCTTTGCCACGTGATAATATACAGCGGGTGTACGGGGAGAAAATTGAATTAAAGTCACTTAAGTGTTTACTCACGTTCTCAATTATACACGATGAACCCTTGGCATTGAAATAATTATCAGTCCATTGCAGCCCGTTATTCCGGTGCGCGCATAGCGCGCGCAAGTCGACCGGTACGGTACACGGCTTTAGCCGCCGCGCCGCGCCGCGCCGCGCCGTCATCGAGGTTGTCGTCATCCTCGCCGTTATGAAGCGCGTTATACGTCGTATATATCGCGTAGGTATATCACATACCTTGCCCGCGCGCCGTCGCGTGTGTAGTATGCACCTATCGCGCGTTCATCGAATGTTACAGTGACCACGGTTCAGGGGTATCGCGATCGGCCCCGCAAGACCCATCTCTTCCATCGATAAGAAGCGCAGTTAGCTCTAACGTAATAATTATCATGATTTTCTGTGTGGATCGCGGGCGGCCCCCACGGTGGGGTCGCGAACCCTCTACGGGACTGCCGGGGCCTACGGGATCGGGTATTAGGCGCAGGAATGGCGACCGGACGAATCCGCGGACGAGATTTAATGCGGGTCTTATCCAGGAATGCCGGGCTCAAGATGCACGAGATACACAACTCTCTTTCTCTCTCTTTCGTCTCTATAGCCCCGGCATACGAGATCGTGTCGGGGTGGTCTTCAAATAACAGTAAATCGGTTTTATTCTCTGTTCGTACAATAACGCGATCGATAAGAAACGTATATTCGCCTGTTCCTCGCTATCTTTATGTCGTGCTGATCGACAAATCAGTTCCATCCGCGGTTTAATGGGAGTCACGAATGAGATGAGTTGTCCCGTTCTTTTCGAATGCAACTTCTTCCATTGTATTCTTATACAAGACTTTGTGTCACGCGTTCATATTCCATGTATAATCGATGTATACGTTAATGTTGTATTTAATGCAAATAAGAATAGTTGCTTGCAGTTTTTTGAAAGAGTATATATATATACAGATATACCGATCTGAATCTTTAATATTTAATTTAAAGTTGATTTAACAAATAAGTTTTTTTAAGTGACACTGACATTGATATTAATATTTAATGAACAATTAATTAAGAATGAATTTTTATTTCTGGGTTTAATCACAGTATGTTTTTTTTTTTTTAAATGATATGGAATTCAGTACGAGCAGGAGACTGGCACGTTTACCTTGTGAGGGTCGATCCGGCAGGTCATGAGCGAAATCGGGCGGTATTTCGACCAACGTGAACAAATATTGACTTTTATATGGAATCAACTATGAAACGAGCGAGTCGAAATGGAAGATAATAAAGGAGATATATGACGAGACATAAAATTAGAGCTGGTAATACCAAGGAAGAGAATGGAGCGGAGCGTTGTATGGACAAGCGTGTAGCCGCGGAACAACTGTGCATCGAAAACGTGGGAAACGTGTGGAAAAGGAAGCGTTTTCCGCAAGGCTGATCTCTCAAGCGTGGCCCGCTTAGTCGTTTACCTTCCTACCACTCCTCACGAGTAAGAATGTCAGCCGCGGCGATGATACAACCCGCTACACTTGTCCTACAGGACAATCATGAACGTCCTTCCGTTTCGGCCCCCTCGTTTCGCGCGCGTTTTCCTTTAGTTTCGACCTCTTTGTAGCCTTTCGAGAAGAGGGAAGAAGCACTCGCGCTCGCGCGAGGCCAAGCGCCTTGTTCAACGACGCGACAGGCAGCAGTCACGAGCTCTTTATCGCCGCGTGCTAATCAAATTCAACGTGGTGGAACGGAATTAAAGTCTCTCGCTCGTTTATGTGCCCGTGATTAATCCTTCCACGAGAGAGGGAGAGAGAGAAAGAGAGAGAGAGAGAGAGATTCACCGCCCGGCGCGTCTTATACGATTTATTATCCCCCGGCCTTGAACGAGTCGACAGATTGAACATCTCTGAAACATTCTGATTGATCAATAGACAAGAATGAAGAATAGTAGGCCGGATTCCTCTGTCGTCATTTATCATGAAATTAACGTATGCGAATTATTGCATGCGTCTACGCCAGTTGGAATCTTTCCTACGTGGATATCTAGTCATTAGGAGGCTCAAATTACGAATGTATTTGATGATTGAACTGTTTTTTAAATAAAATAATCCTTTGTGTGCGGTAGATTTGCATTAAAGTTTGCTCAGGATTTATTTATTTTAAAAATAATCTCTTATTACGTGACGAAACGTAGAAACATAGCACCTGATCCTTTGCTGAAAGGATCAGCGAAGATGTTTTCGGCGCTTCTCTCGGCAACATGACGAAATCTGTAACATTCCGCGACGTAACAATGCCACCAATAGACTGGCCCTATCACCCCCCGATCGCTGTTTCCAAATGGGATTCCCGTGTGATCATACGCAAACAAGATCTCACGAAGTTCGCGGTGTCGAGGAAGGAAGCGTAGTCGGCGGAAATCATCCCGGGACAAACGGACGATGCTTCATCTTCCTGAAACGATTTACACGCCGCGTCCGCGCCGTTTCTTCCGCGGCGCGGCCGGACGGTTAAGGGTACGCTGAATTATCCATAGTGTAGACCGAAGATGGACACGAGAGTTAACCTCTAGTCTCGGTTCTCGAGACCGCATCAGCACGTTAATGCGGATAGGAGAGAAAATGAAAAAGAGGAGGAGGAGAGAAAGACGACGTCTGAAGGGAAAAGAGGAGAGGGAGAGAGAGAGAAAGAGAGAAAGAGACCCTCGCTCTCGCGCGTTCGCGTTATCTTTGCGAGTGCGCGCATACATTTGCTCCGCGAAACAGTTCCGTTTTCTTTACCTCTCCCTCCCTCTTTCTCCTATCTCTCTCTTCCTCTTTGCAGCATGCGCCATTCCCGACCGGTAGACGAACCTAACTGTTCCGAATCGTCGCGATAATTTCGTATCTCGCATGCGAGAGGCGACAAGGCGCTGCTCGCTCTCCGTGCATCGTACTTCGAAACTAACGTCGACCGCCCGCTCTCTACGTGCTCGGCCCCTCCCTTCCTCTTGCTCCAAATAAATCGATAGATAATCCCGCATTACGGACCCGCGGTATAGTCCGAGAGGAGAGGAGGTATGCACGTCGTGAACTCTGTGTAGTAGGGTATCTAGAAATTACTAACTAGCGCAGAGTTCACGAGCGAAATGTTATCAGCGAAGGAAGCGGATGGAAACATTGTGAGGGGCCACGGCGGCACCAAGAACGTGCGAACTATCATGTAAATGAAACAAGTTTTACCGCGAAATAAATAAGGAAGAACAGTCGACAAATTAGTTTCTGTACAAGATAAATCTTTATAAATTTCTTTTTAATTTTTGTTAAGGACGACCGATTAAAATATGATGTTTTTATATTCAAGTAGCCATAAATGTTCAAAGCAGCGACAGTCGTATGTACACATTATTTGAAAATTCGATTTACATTTACAAGCAGTCTACTCTAACTAGAAGAGAAATTTTGCTTAGCACAACGGAAAGCTGTATCTAGCAAAATTTTTGCATTCGCGCGGTAGAAAGACAGAAAGAAATGATACTTGGGTGTTAGATAAAAATATCAGTTTCTTTTTTTTCGCGGGTCCGATTCCGTGGCGCCCGCGCCGCGCCACGCCGCGCAGCGCTCCCGTATAAATCAATAAATAATGTCGGCATTATTGCAACGTAACATTACGACGTAACAACTCGCGTTTAGCCTTCCGCAAGGAAAGGAGCATCGCGTATACACGTTGCGATGTATCCTCCACGATGAATCCGCCGCCTTCCATCTTCCCGCCGTGTACCGCAACGCGCGGCGCGGCGCGGCGGTGCAGAGTTAATGACGCCATCGCCGAGAATTATACCCGGCGAGGTCGTGCGTCGTACTCTTACACGCTTGAATCTCTTTCCGGTATTATTCATTACTCCTTAATAATGATCTTCGCGGCTTTCTTTGTTTTCTTTCCTCCTTTCTTCCGTTCGCCGGCCCGGCCGGGGCCACGACCGTGACAAAGTGTGTGCCTGCACGCCCGTGCGAGAGACCGTGGAAGAGGTGAAGGGACACCACCAAGAGCCACGGGCGGGCAGGAACTTACTTGCGGATGCACTCTTGCGACGTATCGCTCTCGTTTGCCCCTTTTTCTTCCGAGTCCCCCGAGCTATCGGCTCGCTCTTGACATTCGATCTTTTCCCGCTTTACCCTTAAACATAAATATAAATCTCGGGAGCGCCGGAAAAGTATTGAGATCATTGGTCGTACTTTCTTCTTCTGTTTTCACGTCGTCGAAAGCCACTCTCTGTGTGTCGATCCCTCCATGTGTGCACGCGTATGTACCAGAAGCGAATGTAGGATGGCATAAGAAGAAAATCTTCACCGCACATCACCGATGTTCCTCCGGTAAAATCGATCTTTCTCCCTCGCCCCCCTCTCCCCCGACGCTTTATTCCCTGCTCCCGGCGACAAAAGAATTTTCGATCTAGAATCTCAGACAGACTGTGACTGAAAGCTCGTGTATTCCATATTCTGTAGCAATAACGCGATGCTTTATGATCCCGCTTGCGATCGACAACCACGATTCTCTCTCTTTGGTTAACGCTCCTGTGACGGAGAATACAGTAATAATAATATATATATCGTCTCTCTCTCTCAGATTTACGAAAGATATTGCGAAGCAATAAACACATCTCCCTACTCTCGCGTTGGCACGCGAGACGATCCGCAGTATACATCGAAGTTACACGAGCGATATATACATCGCCGTTCCCTGTGTACACAAGAAAATACTTATGATATTACCTTGGATTCTTTACGATAACCACGCGTTACCAAACTAACACGCGGGATCGCATCTTTTTTATAAATATATTCTCTCAGGCTACGGCACACAGCGTCAAGTGTCCAAATACACCGAGCGGCACACCATTATTTATTTTATATCTCACGTGGCTTATAACGTTAATGAGAACATCGAATTTACTCGTGCATATGCTGTCATAAGCTATATATGCGAACGTGTTACTAGCACACAGATATTCCACGGTGCATACGTGCGCGTGCGCGGTGTAATCAAGCGTGTATATGAAGCGATCACACTCCTCAGCCGACGTTAATTATCTCTGCGCTTCCGGAAGTTGTCTCTAATACTCCCTGACACTCCATTGAGTACATTGATTACTAATGTTTCGTGGCTGAGCGACGTAAGTGGGTCAAGCTTCCCTGCAAGCTCAAATATGACGAGAGCGGTACCTTCGCTCGGAGATCCCCTATATAGGAGGGATTTATGGATATCCGGATGCATCTAACGCGATCGGGAACTAAAGTCAAATTAAAGGTGAAACTTTTACGGGAATGCCTATGCGCGTGGCGAACATGGTAATGAGGCAATTTTCATAACGCGTGCAGGGACAATATTCGACAGATTTTAGTTTTAAAGAAAACTTGAAAAAAATGCTCGACAGAGAGAGAGAGAGAGAGAACAACTAACAAGATCAACTTTGAAGCCATCATGTACAGTAATCTTTTTTACAGATTTGATCTCATTACTTTTTTCGTCATATGTAACATATTAACCGGAAAATGGCAATCAAGCTCTCGCGGCTATGATGGCTTTTTTTCCAGACCGCGTTCTATTTTTAAAACAAAGTGACGTATCGACGTACATAAGAAACTCAGCAGAACGCATCACGCACCGTCTAAAGAAATCTACTCGTCTTGCGCCGGGTGAGAGATCCGTGAAAGATGGACGTGTGTTCTATCCATCTCGTCATCTCCGCGCGCGGATATAATATTAACGCGACGTGAGAGACGAGAGCCCGGGGTTCCCGGGGTTCGCGCCTGTTCTTCGCCCCGCCGCGTCGTCTCGGAATGTCGCGCGGGGGTATAACGCATCGTCCTTCGTGCCGACGGGGACGTGACGACGAGCGCGAAGCGCGCGCGAGACCACGACGCGACGGCGAAGATGACGATGAATATCCCAACAGCCAATTTTCTTAATAAATGATCCTATTACGCCGGCGCGGCGCGGCGGCGACGTCGCTAAAAACGCGACGTTAAAATGTCTTATATATCATTCTAACTTGAAATTGGATATTTATTGGTGACAGATGGGACACGCTTGTTCAGCGGATCGTGCAGCGTGATCAATCATAACGTAACACAATACACTTTAGTCGGCCGGTTTCGCGCCGGCAGTAATGAATCGCATCTACAGTAATAGCTGGGTCAGTGCTGGCAGTCGGCTTGAAAAATAACCGTAATATCGCCACGTTCGCACGCGGGCCATTCGTGCGGGTTTAGAGAATTGCCCTCTCGCGGGCCGAGCGCGTCGCATCGTCCTGCGTCGCGCGTCGCGTCGCGTCGCGTCGCGTTGCATCGTCCCCCCTCCCTCTTCCGTTCTCTCGAATGCCGACACGAATACGCTCACCGGGATGCCCGAGGGGCGTCATGAACGCGAGGCGTCGCGACGCGAGGCGACGAGTCGCTCGGGAATGAAACACACGCTGCCGCGATTTAATATGCCGACTGACACACGAGATCACTATTTCCAAATCTCCGCGGTATATTCGCGATTGGTTGATGCACGCGAATGCACCGCGCGCGATTTCGATATAGCCATAGACGTATTCTAGAAACAGGGAGCGAGAGAGAGCGAGAGACAGAGTGTGTGTATGTGTGTGTGTACAGCGATCCGTGCCGATCCGTGCGGGAGTTATCGGTTAAGCTTGTTAAATTTAACTTCGGCTTTTCGACCTCGAGTCCCGAGGGGCCCCGTGGGACGTAACGGTGCCGGCAATGACAAATGGCGTCGGGCTCGAACACAAATCACGCGCACCCGAGGGCCCCTACCAGGAATCAAATCATTTTTCTAAACGTTCTATCGGCACGAGAACTTGTAACCTACTAGATTGTCTCTATAGCGAATCCGTTCGTCGCTCCATACCGCATTTACTTCCCACGCAACCGCACCTTGGAAATGCATATCGATCTATTCCGTACCGGAGGTACGTGTTCATATTCGCACGTGTCTAACGTTACACAATAATTACGGCCGGCTCTGTTCAGCAATGATATTTAATTGAGTCATTCCAGAAGAGAATCGATAGCTATTTGTCGATGGAATAGCATGATCAATACGTTGACGGGGGCGCGGAAACGCGAGTGTTTCATACAGCGATAATTGTCACACAATGCCCATGAAAATGGGCACCGATAATATTGCTATTGTCTCGGTATTTTGTTTGTTAATCTAAACTGGAACAAATTGCACGGCGATAATTTCCATTTTATACTTTCGAAGCGGTTAAATGAGCTTGAGAGTGTATACCGTCGCCGTCGCGGGGACGGCACGAGCACATTTATCCGCGAGAAATAATAACGCAATAACGGAGTAAAATTACCGAAATCAATATCAGGTGTTCGATTATCACTTCGCGGTTCATCCTCGGGAAAGCACGACCGCAAGACAAGGAGGTATATGGCCGATGTACACGGAGAACCCGGAGAGCCCGAAAGGATGTCACGACCTCGGTCGTCGGTGTGCCGGAACGTCATTAATACGGTAGCAATTTATTACGGCGCTGTCTGACTGCCTGTCTGCCGCGACGGTGTCTTCGGGGCGTAGTCGTCAAGCTTCCCGGCTTGAATCCGGCGACGACGCGTGTGCACGTGTGTCCCAGAATTTGCGCGTACTTGTACCGAACCGCAGACCGTTAAAGAAAATAGTTATTATCGCGCGAGGCACCATTATGGAACTATTGAATAATTCCGAATGGAAGTCATTTCGTCCATAAACTTTAGGAACGCGTAAATACAAATGATCGTGCAGATTTGTATTTCGATAGATTTAAAACGCGCGAGCATTCTACTTTTACGGGGAGATTTGCCTTTAAAATGTAAAATAATGTATAAACGTTGCGATGGGTGATCTTTTATCTAAATTTCCTTAGGAGTTCATAGTCGTGATCGTGAAGAATTACGTGGCTCGCGAGACGTCCTGTATACATGCCAACGGGGATACGAGGGATAACGGGTTCGTTAAAACAAGGTCGAAAAAGTGAAAGAGAGACAAGGAGAGATTGCGGAAGGGACCGGGCAAGGAGATTAAGAAATATCCGCTTTTACCGCGAGTGCGCATGCAGTATTAATAGAAGGAAGCGGCATATATATATATATATATATATATATATATATATGCCGCAACGCGATCGTGTCAAGATCAGTCGAAAATTAAGCGACTTTGTGCGCTGATACCGGGGGCGCACAAAGTCCGAAAACCCGGTTGGTAAGAGGAACCGACGCTATCAGGCAAGGCCGGCGGTAATCCGGCGCGGGATTATGTCGTCCACTTAGCAGGACGTAAATGCGGAGGTTCAGAGTGTACATTTTACAATCGCCCCACACAGTCTCTCGCGCATATATATATACGTCGCATACATTTGTATTTTGCATACGTGGATCCGCATGTGTATCGGGACCGGGCGGCGGAAAGTATATACCTCTCCGCGCTTTTACGAAGCGGCTGTCCCCCGTCCTCATTCTCGAGTCCGATCGATCGAATGGTTCGGCCAAGAACCACTTCGGACGGTGTGCCGCATGAGAGCCGCTATAATCGTTCCGCGAATGCTTCCCCGAGTTTAGAAATAATTGATGACGGACAGGGAAACTTTCGCCCGTGTTTCTCCCCGTAATGGAGTATTGAAGGGCGGCTAAAAATGGCAAAGTTCCGTTCACAGGCGAAATTTCGTTCTCTATTAGTAGAACCAATTAGAACTCCATTCAGTAAGGAGACCTCCGCGTTTCATGCACTTGAGAGGAAACTTGGCTTTTCCTCTATCCTCGTGGCAAAACTTCGATTTCCAGTCTGCATCCTTGATTATCGGGCGGATAAGTTTATCCCGCGGTAGTGTGACGCGCGGATCTTATTTAAAATGCCAGCTAAACATGGAATTTGTACATATATGCGCGCGATGTCGCGCGGGGTGTCACTCGATATTTTTCGTTAAGGAAAAATCAATTTCGATTGGTCGAGAGAAGCCGCGGTTTAAAAGGGAACTGGGACGCTCCATGTACTACTCCACATACGAGAAGTTGTCCGAAACAGCGAGACGTGATGCATCGTAACAGTAAACCAACGCGAAACACGACACACATAGCCGCTGACGGAAAGTCGATGCGAGAAATCAGATTCTTGTGTGTGTCACCAGTTTGCCGGTTAATCGCCAAGGAGGAGCGATGATATCTCCAAACATTTACGTGCATATATAAAGAAATATCACTTTACGATTGATAAAATGTAACAAATGCTTCGTGTATCGGTAAAAAGTAATAAATGACACTCGAAGAAAATACAATAACGATAAAACGTCACGGAATCAATGTGAGCACGTAAAGAACGCACGATGCGTAACATTGGCATGGGTAATCTAATTCCAAATGCCTTATCAATGTAGCTACTTCGTATCAATAGCCAGCAGATAGTGCCAGCTGAACTTTTAGTGTTCCGCTCTACATACCGAGAGGCGGAAATATGAGGAGGCTGTAATAATTGATGCCATCAGATGGACCGCTTCGCGGTAGAGATACACGTTAATACGCGCACGTAGCGTATATCATTTACCGTAATATACATTATCGTACAAGTTACGAGCGCAAATCTGGCGCGGATCTCCAGCCTGAAATTCCAGATATTATACAGGATACCTATTCCGCCAGATTCATCGGCGCATACACGACGAACGATCGACGCGACGCGACGATACGGCGGTATTGTAGGTTTATCGCGGCATTACCGAACCCAGCCACGTGTGTAGACGATCTTGTTTTCGATCTTGAAGATCTTGCTACTTGATTGCTTAACCGATTGCTAACTGGAGCGGCTCCGGGATATCGGACTATCAACGTAAACAGTCCGACGTTTATCACGACGCTGGCTGCTCCGGATACGAAACCGGTATACCGACGAAAGCCGCGCATGACTTGGAATCGCGCAACTGTAATCGCAATTAAAACCGGTAGAAAAAAAAGTGGATATGAACGCGCGCAGAAAAATGTCGATACAGTTTTATCCGTCGCCGTCGTCATCGCTCCCCGCTTTTATCCTGGAATACTCCGATCGCGTGGATATATAGTGGACGGCGCGTTACATCTCCGCACCGGCGATACAGATATTACTTACTCCGCGCGATTAAATCTCTCCCTCGATGTTATAGCATCGCGTAATATACACCCGACGAAAATCTAATTACCGAGAAATTAACGTGGAAATTGCTCGAGATGTCTAAGGTATTGACAACCGATTATCGCAGGTTGTAGCTCGATGGAATTGAATGTCTACCCGTTTCCTCGAATCTGTACATAGATATATATATAATCAAGTAGGATAATAAAATCAGATTCTATTAATCGTTTTAGAACGCGTTTGATACCTAACACGTATGGAACAAAAACTAACCGGCTAAAATCGATTAATATTACGTTGAAGATGATTACTTATGTATATCGTATACACACCTTATCCTGTTTCAAATTCTGTTTTAATTCCTCGTTCTATAACTAAGTTCTGTAACTTGGTTTTATAACTCTACGAGGTCTTTAATAATTTAGCACCCAGCCGCAATATCTTCGTCCGTCAAACACAAAAAGTTGAACGAATTTAAATATCTCCTACACATTCTGTTTAGTTATTCTAATTACTTTCGACGTGTAAATTCTTTCTTACCGCATACAATTTCTTCTTTTGCAAACGAGACATAAATACTTGCATGCGCGAGATGCTAATGAACATACAAGTATCAAATTATAATATTCGCGGAAAACCAGTGAGATCTAACTGCACGATTTAATTTTAACCTCCATAATCTGTCTTGTTTCTCAATAAAATATACGAAGAAATTGGATACGCGCGAGCGCTCGACGTGTCCGTGTATTTGTATTTTTTCAAATCTCCTTTTACTCGGGCGGAATTAATGCGCGCGCGCGCGGAACGCGAAGGTGATAACGCGCCTCGATCGCGCGCTCGTATAGAAGAAGGCACCGCGGCTGACGGCGATGATCGCTTCAATTATAATGCGAGTAAATCTTCACGCGCCGGGGCCTATGGACGCACCAAGGCCGGAATACGGCGAAGGCCGTGTGTGCCCTCCTCATACGGCGCGTCGACGTCGTCAGGTGGATGCCTCGGTACGGCGCGGTGCGGCGCGGCGCAGCGCGGCGCACTCCCGGCGTGTGCGTGCACATTGCACGTCTCAAACGTGGGGTACGAGAGAGATACTCGCCTCGGGATGGGGGATGAAACTCGATACCGAATCCTATCGTGATTAACGACGTTTCACGCCGACCGGACGTCGCTTCTCGGCCGCTCGGAAGGATTTGCGACTAGCGAGATTTTCCTGGGGCAATGACCCTTCTCTCTCTCTCTCTCTCTCTCTCTCTCTCTCTCTCTCTCTCTCTTTTCCACAGGCGCGTATATCGCAGCCCGCAGCCTAGAAAGGTGCCGCACGAGTTTCTCGTTCGGCACGAGCATCGGAATTCCTGCCGTCGGCGAACGTTTCCGTTGAGACAATCTGCGAATCTACCAAAGTCGGAAGACGAGTTTGCGCTTTATTTCGCGATAGCTCTTCGCGGAAGAATGCACCGCTTCGGGCACATTTTTTGAACCGCGTATACACGTATATATCATGTTATTTATTAAAAACGTATATTTGTATATTAACATATGTCATGTATATGTTATACTGTTAAAAAAAAAAAACAAATTAAAAGGGTTATCAAAGGATATATTTATGGAACAAGGTACGATTGTACTTTTATAACGTAATTCATTTAGCGTTGAGAAAAAAGCGTCTTTTCTAAAAGAACCATGTTTAATGAAAGAAAAAAATGTTTAAATAAGTAAAAGATTTATGAATCAGATGTGGGAAACAATAAAAAAGAGGGTCATATCGTAGAAAACTGTATGAAAGCGATTCGACACTTCTCACGGGAAAGTATGACGGCGCGAGAGCAAGTGAAGTTGGAGAAAATAAATCCTCACGAAGGGGGCGATGCTTAATTGAGCCGCTGGCGGGGGGCGCGACGGGATAATTGTACACGTCCGCGAATGTTCGCGATACGCTACAGAAGCGATTGTTCCGGGAACTCGAATGTGCAGTGCTGAGATACCATATTCCCAAGTACACGTGCAATAAACTCTCTTTCGCGACCCCGCCGACTAAACCCCTCTTTTTCTTATCTGGTCAGGAGGGGGGCTCCTTCGGGGCTTTCGATGTGTGGGAGAGGAATTCCTCGAAGACGAATGCCTCGACTACCGGACTGTGCGGTTTCTCGCGCGGCATAGGCTAAGGCTCGACCGTGGTAATTAATGGCCGTCCATTAAAGGTCTTTAATATCACGCGCATGAAATTCACGCGCGCCGGCAAGGGGCCCGCGCGTCTGGTTTCTATTACGGCGCGGTGCGTTTCGCGACGCGTCGCGCATCGAACTCATTGTCAGAGACTGACGCGCGTGATGCACGCAAGGCTGGTCGGCACACCACGGAAAAGTCTCTTTTCGGAATGGGGCCGCAGTGGCATTATGCATGCCACGATCAAAAATTAAGGCATCCTGTCTGGCAACGGTATGTGAACGTGCGTCGCCTAGACCGTCGCGTCGCCCCCCAAAAAATTCAATACGCGCCACGTGATTGACGGAAATGAGCACGGTACGACCTACATTTCTTATTACGTTGTCTCAATTTAATTGTTTATTGATCGTTTCTGCTACTTTTATACTTGGCCAAACAAAACAGAACGTCACGTTAAAAATTAAGCAAAACTTCCGGGCGAGCGATAGCTTCTTATTAATTTTTCAACAATTGAAAATCGATTTTCAGGAATATCCGATAATAACGTCATGTAATAATAACGAATAAAAGCGTTTGAATCGATTCGACTTCCTGTTAAGTTATCTATTTGCCTACTTCAACTGCGATTCTGCGCGAAAGTAGGATATACAGTTCTCACGATCGTAATAATAAGCAAAGCCATCCGTTTATTTGGCGTAGAAGATTTTATCCAAGTGTATGGCACTGCCTCGGGCACTGCTGCATGCAATAATGCCATAACCGTTAATTTAGTTGCGAAACAGTTGCTGTTATACATGATACACTTCGTGCGCCAATGCTTTCTTGTAGGTGTAAATTAACTCTCGGTGTAAATCTACCGTGTAAATCAAGAACAAGTGATCCTTGCAATATCAGAGGGGCGATGATATTGCAATGTATTAATGAATGAAACCTTCTGTAGAAACTTAATTGCTCGTCGATTAAATTATTTATTTTTTTTATTTGATGCAATAAACCCGAAAAGGATGCATTGAACTCGGGACGCTTATTAGTTCGAATGTTTTCCCCTGCATAATTATTATTCCATTATTTTTAAATTGTTTTATAAATCAATTAATTGCAAATATGTATATATGTCCCATTTTGCATTCTATTATTAATATATAGGTACTGTTATCATAAATAAATACATACAAACGGATTTTATTTATGTTTATCGTTTCAGACGTCATTTTTTTGTTCGTCCCGCAAATAGGTTGTCACTTAGGAACGCATGATTTATTAAGATTGCCGTCACGTTATCCGGTTACTGTTAGCTAAGTGACTGATGGAGCATGTTTATCGGAAAAAGGTTAAATAATCATTTAATCTGTCGCGTATCTATTGCGCCTCGAATATGCCACTTGTTTGACGGTTCGCGCTTCGAACCGTCACAACGGTACAGCGATATGCACCGTTCTGTATGTGGGACGAGGTGCGTGACGCATTCCTGAAGCGTGGGCACTGCGAAACGGGACACATGCCGAAGCGCCGCCGTCGCCGCCGCAGCCTTATTCGCCAGCGATCCGACAGGTTGCTCGAATGATTCACGATCGCGCCGATAAGTCTTGCGACCGTCCAGGTTATTAACCCGTTTGCAAATGATCCCGTATCACGAGTATTCGCGCAATTCCAGATTTACATGTATCTATACCCTTACGCGTACACATACGTTCTCTCGCACACATTGAGGCGATCTAATTACCACATGTTTGAGTATTATTATTTAATGTCAAACTCGTGAACTCTTTACGCAGGTTATTACAAAAGATATAACGGTAATAAACAGCAGACAAAATCAACTGTGACGTGTCTGTGACAAATTTTTTAGAATAATTACGAAGCTTCTGGGATTCGATTTTTGAAATCATTCGCAAGAGAAGCGTATGCGCAAATGTTGCTTTTACAGAAAAGTTGCAAGTCGATTGGCTGTCGCATTGCTTTTAACCAATCAACTTGCAACGTTTCTGGTAAGAGCAGATTTTTCGCATACGTTTCTCTTGCAAATGAAATCAAGAATCGAGCCCCTGATATACGTACACTTTCACTCTTGACGCCTAATCGAACATTGAATAGCGGTGACTATTTTTTATCTTCTTTAACGCGTGATGTAATAGTTCAAATGTTGTGCGCTTGTTAGACTATTGCAATCGATACGATTAATCAACGTTCATTTCGCCGTCGTTACGCGTGTTTCTCTTTTGATAGAAGATAGGAGCAGAGACGCCTGTGAACACGAACTGCAGTTATCATCGCGTGTCTGTTAGCCGCTCCGTCCATCCGTACGTTCGTTTAACGGGTTATCATTGGAAACCCCCGTAATTCCGCACGCCATGTGACAGCTCAATGTACCACAAATAGCTACCTCGCGCGTAGCGTAGCTGGAGAATAGTCATCCATATTCAGCGCGTTGAGGATTCCGCAACGCGGAGCGCCGCTATCGCGTCAGCACGTTGTCACACCGTTTCAAATTTCACCGTAATAACGTCAGCACGAGGGTGTGAAAATTGATACGATCGTGCACGCATGTATGCGCGCGCGTGTGTGTATGCGTGCGTGTGTGCGCGCGCGTGCGCGCGCATAGTCATTCGTTGCGGCGGAAAATTTCGTATCTGCGTCGCCGTCGTCACGCTGGCCAATTGATTCTTCGCAATTCGGGGACACAAAGAGGTCACCTCGCGACGACTTGGAACGCGTGTACGCGCGAGAAAATGTAGGACACGGGCGCAAAGGTAAACGGACCCGACCCTGTAACGCTCCATTGTGTTTCTCTAGGCTGGGCGGACGGAAATCTCCCGATTAATTAGCGCGAAGGAATGTTACGTGACCGGACACGGTTAAGCAAGATTCTCGTACCTTGACCGACAGAACTGCACGCGCGGGGAACGTATATACGCGACCCGGATTTACGTGTTTCGCCGCGCGTGGCCGCGATCACACACGTTCGCGCGAAAATCTGTGATTCCCGGCACAAGTGAGTAGCCCGGCGAATCCGGTTTTATCAAAGATAAGTATCGCGCTAGGGATTGCAGATACGAAGCGGACTGGTTTTTTTTCGCGCAGTCACCCGCTCAATCTTCCCCTTCCATCCCTATAAGGAGGCTGTGCGTTCGCTGGACACGCCGTGAGATCGGAAGGTCGTCGTCTGCCGCGAGACGGTGACCCCGACGCGATAAGCAGCCAGTTTGCATCTTAAAAGTCCGCCTATCTGACTGCCGTGCGCGGCACGTGAGCTTTTTATTGCATTTAAAACGATGTTATACGCGCTTCCCGGCGCATATCTCGCGCTTGTTATTCGCATATCTCAGACGATATAATTCAGGTGGTCCAAATTGCCGGATTGTGTCTGGTGTTGCGTGCCGCGCAACGCTCGCGAATTAAGTACCCGCCGCGTCTGTGAAAGACAGAGCCGCGAGATGCGACTTCTGAGAATTCTTCCTCCCGCGTCATCGTACCTACTTCGTACTCGGGTAACATACTTACGTGTCACTCGTAACATAGTCACGTGTGTCAGCGACGCTTGCGACGACGTCGCGCATCGCGGAAATAGTCGAAATAAAGTCGGCTGTATTATCCAGCGTTGTCGTGGCTGGGCGCTTTGCAGTATGCCGCGAGGGTCAAACGTGGGAATGTTACAAACTACTTCGGTTAATGGCGACAACTTTAAACCTGTTACACCGGCGTGAATCCCCTGCGCTGCGCGCGAAGTAGCTATCTCGCAACGTTTCACGCTGTACTCGGATTATTTGCGAAATACTGTTATATCGGTCTCTCGCGAAGTAATGAAATGTGTCCCCGACGCTATAAGTACGTCGGCATTTTTAGTGCTAGAAATACACATTTGACTCGAACAGCTTTTAGCGTTCTCATTTTCATTTTATTACAATTATCGCATATGCGACGCGAGGTATTAAAGCCTTCATTAAGAGGAATATTTCTAGGTGAGTGCAATTTCTCTTGCGCATTAGCTCCTGACGAATTCCTATTTGAAACCTAATCTTGACGTTAGATTACAAAGTATTAATGCTTCTATTAATGGCACCGTCGTATGTGGCGGACTAATGGTGTTCTCCGGATTCTTATGTATTCTTACGGATTCTTGCGAATTCTTGCGAATGAGTTAAGGCGATAGAAAAGAATTTCACAGGATTCTCTGTCGACCATTGTTTCACAGTTAACCGCATTTCATGCGCGCTCCTTCTTTTTCTTTCTCCTCCTTTGACTGTCTCTCGGTTCTTTATTTGTCTAAGTTCTACACAAGCTCTCCTTTTATATTGCATGCAATTCTCAAGCACACTTATCTACGCGCTGTCAACGGCGGCGCGGCGTCGCGACTCCACCAAGCACTACGCCACTACGCTTTCGCGCTGATGGAAGCGAGTAAATGGAGGGTAGAGGGTGTTCATTGCTCGTGTACAAAGAGACATCTGAAATTTCTGCTTTCCACCGTCGGAAAACGCCGTGATTTGGCAAAGGGTGCGGACCATGTGGCGGCAGCGAAGGGAGTTAATGGCGTGCGGACCAAGGATAAAGTGCTTCTGTACGAACGACGACGACGACGACGATGTTGGCGAGAAGGGTTGCTCTCGCGACGCGACGCGCCGTCGCACGGGTTGCGCTCGCGGTGCGTAACTACGTTTAGTAAACACAACAATAAGTTACGTCGTGTGGCAAACGATTCCCGCAGTGACAAAACAAAGTTTGATACGCGCCGCGCCGCCGTTCACGATCCCCCGAAACCGCAAGCCTGTTCTCTTTACCCCCTGTTCGCCCTGGGTCTCTCCGCACGCTTGTTGATCCGTACGTCGCGATGTGTTGTGCCGTGCGACGCGGCCATGTGCGTACGCGCGGCGGAGTTTACGCTAGAGTTGACTCCGTTCATCGCGCGCAACTTCACCGACGGGCCTGTTTATCCGGGGAAAGCAATTACGCGTCGTCATCACCCGGTTTCGCATCGTGGCGGCCAAGTCGCCCGCGGCTGCGGCAAAACGTTTCTCGTTTTAACGCGATCACCTCCACCCTCGCGCTTCGTCGTCCTACGCTCTTTTTTTCCCCTTGAGTTCGTTAATACCGACGCTTCGTAATTAGTACGCGCGCGGGACCCGCGCGGAGACGCGGACAAGTCCTAAGGGCCGCCTGCACCAACGGCCAATTAGCATTAATCCCGACGAACGAGATATATTATTTCTGTCCGTATTATCACGGTTAATTAATCCAGACTGTTGGCGCAATTCAAGTCTAGGTTTCAGAGCGTGATAAGCTCCCTTAATAAAGATAATTGACCGTAAGACTCAATTGCAATTCAGTGATTGACTAATTCGACTTAGCAACTCTTTATTCCTTTCCTGATGAGTTCCAATCTACGTCAGTCGAGGTAGCGAGAAAATTTAGTTGATGACTTTAATTAACGTTCGTGATCACGATCGTGCCGACAAAGACGGCCGCGGCGGGCCCCGGCAATATCGATACCAAACGCGAACATGATACCTCTCTGCCTTCGCGCAGACGAAGATAATCAAACATGTGAGACGTGAAATACGAACGAGTCATGAAATATGAACCAGTTCACGTGTAAAGAACCGGTGCTTATCTTGGAGAATAGAGATGCGGAAGTGCATTGGGTACTACCGGGAGCCTTGGATCCAATAGTGTAGCAATTTGTCTGTCACGTTGTGAACATGCGCGTAATACGATTCGATTCCGCTGCTCCCGAAGGTGACCGATGCGTCGACGTTCGTACTTGGCAAAGTCAATAACTGCTCCTGTATCCTGTATGGCTCCTGGCGAGTCCCTATATAGCTACCGCGATCCATTCTAGCGTCGCCAATGGCTTAATAATTCGTCCGAATCGTCTCTTAGCGCGCGTTTAATCTGATCTGGGGAGATGTCGGTGAACTAAATTTTATAAGAATCTTGTATTTAACCAGAAGCACGTTCAGAATCGCCTGTAACAAGTAAACATGGACGCGAAACGCGAGCGGCATAGAACACGGCTGGATAAGGCCGCGGGGCGCATCTGAATTAATACTCCGATCTCAACGGGCTGTCTGTCACTTTGTCAACCTGCGCATAATTCAATGTAACTACGCCACTAAATCGTGCAGGCTAACGCATTTCTGGTAAGCGGCAACGCGCAGGCAGCCAGGCAGGCGAGCCACGGTACGCGTGGCTGTATATCGGCGCAAATGTAATCAGCTTGCCTAATTCTGCGGTAATTTAGTCGAGGCAAAGAGCCGTTAATCGGGTGATTTCATCCAGCTACATACCGGCGCGGCACGGCGCGGCGCGGCGCGCGGCGTGGCGGCGGCGGTCGACGAAAGAGGGGCGCCTCCTACGCGCGCTGCAAAACTGGCTCGTGACGTTCCGGCTTTGTTCGCATACGCCAATCAATTATGTACATAGCCTGGCATTTGAAGTACAATCTACTCCGCGCTCGTTTGAAATGCACGATTTAACTATTCGAGTCGCACAAGCGATCCGCGCGGCGCGGCAGTGACGACCATCGTAAATACAAACCAATTTGCAGGTAACGAATCGTGAACTCGTGATCGACCGTAAGCGCTATTTTGTTATCAGCGCCTCGTTTGCGAGTGTAGCAACCCCGTGTTTGTGACGGCGAGCGCGAAAGCAATTTTTCTCACCGCGCCATTGTTATGCAAACGACGGAAGGAGGCGGGCTCTCTGTATCCCGTGTACAACTTCGTTTATTGAAATGTCACGCGAGTGATACGTAAAAAACTAGGATCAATTTTCGTCGTGCTTGAATTCGCGCGCGACTTGATACAAAATTTGACAATATGAAAAGTAGCTTGCGCGCGCTCTCCCGCCTTTAACATACGTAATCTCCAAGCTTTAAGATATTTCTCATCCTAC
>NW_020218772.1:363106-374564 GCF_003070985.1 Temnothorax curvispinosus | reverse complement strand
CTCTCTCTCTGGTCTCTCCTCATATACGTTCGCTGAACATGATTACAAAGCTGCACTGACTCTCGGATTGCGAAATTAATATCCGCGTTAAGGACCACCCCGCTTTCAATATACTCGTCGCGTGTGTAGGAATACGTGTCAAGCAATGGCATGCAATTCCGATTTTTTTCCCCCTCAACGTGAGACTCGTGCCGCTGTATTATAGTGGCATGCGTAAAAGAGAGACATGGAGAATAAAAGGAGCAGTGCCGGGGAAAGAGAAAGAGAAAGAGAAATAGAGAATGCTCGCGAGAAAGAGAGAGAGAAGACGGGAGAGTCAGATAGCGAGCGTTATCGCGGAAGCGTGCGTGAGTGGAGCGCATTTATTGCCGGCGTAAAGTAAAATTACCGCTGTAACTGCTGTTACCGCAGAAGCAACAGCAGCCCGTGCTCTCTCTCTCTCTCTCTCTCTCTCTCTCTCTCTTTCTCCTTCTCTCTCCTTCTTCGCGCCTTCTTTCATACCGCGCCTCGCCCTTATAGACGCGCGCATAACACAATTTCCCACCGTTTTAGTAACTGAAGCAGAACCATTTTCGGTATGCACCGCGGAGAGAAGTGGGTAACGGTACCGTGCCGAAGTACATCGCGCGTCGCGGGTAACTCCTGCACGAGCCGTGATTTACGCGCGAGAGATGGAGAAAAATGACGCGGGCGCGGAATCTGTGATTTGCGATTGTATTGCAAAATGCCCCCGGTGCTGCGACACTCGTGACTTGAAATTATCGCAGAAATTATCGCGATAGTTCATTAAGAAAAATAGTATCCGCTTTTGGCGCAAAATTTAATATTCTCTTTATTAATGGGTCTCATTATTCTCCAAATTTGCGTGAAAAATGATGTCATTTGGGATCGCGGTAAAGTATAACAAAATAGAATTTGCGTCGAGTTTAATCCCGGGAATACCTCTATAAAATTACCGGTCTTCTTTATGGAAATAGTATAATTAAATTGTATAACCGTGCAAAACAAGATCAAAGAGAGAGGAACAGAGACAGGGCGAGAGAGAGAGAGAAAGTAAAATGATATAGTTGTTGCAATGTAAATTACGGCGATACCATCGCGAAAAAAATTGCTCGCAATTAACGTCGACGATATTATTACGGTCGTGTCGTCTTCGCTGTAAAATAATGCGGCGGCAAAGCGATGTGAATTATGTGTCTCGTGCGACGAAGAAGATCTCCCGGCACAGGTCTCCTGCCTAGATTTGCAAGTCACCCACTGCATTTCCGTGGGCGATATCCCGTTTTACATAAGTTCAACATGCTTCGAATGTTATTCTTATCGCGTGGAAAGGCCGAGAGGCGCGCGCAAGCTGGTGATGTGTGCGTGTTTGACGCTAGTGGCGATGAAACTCCTACGGAGAGTTCGACGACTTCGTTAAATACCTTAGGGCAAGTTTGACTGTTACCCAACAACTGCGGATCCGCGCGCGCGCGCGTGGATCGCACTTTCGTAAAATTTCGCTTTCTTGGTTGCCCGGTGGAAACGAGCGAACTCCGCAATATATGTGTGTTAAAAGTTTCCGATGAAACAAAAACTTTGGATTGTCCCACGAGGGGTCAGATAAAAGTTGGCAAACGGATTAATTAGTTCTTCCTCCGTAGCGTTATGCTGCTTTCAATTAGCCGCTGTTTTTAAAAGCTTTCTCAGAAAATTATGAAGATATTGAATTAAAGGTACAGTTTACTATGCATAAAGTATACGTACAGTTAATTTAAAAAAGTCGGCCATTTCACGGAATAAAATAAATTTACATCTATACTGATTATCTTGTGATTCTACATGTCACAGTTACGTCAGCGATTTTATTTTGCATCTACGTGACAAAACGTATAATTGCGTAATTTATGTATAAGTATAACTTGAATACGACGAGTTATGATGTAACTTAATGATTTCATTTGCGAGTACAAAGCGTGTTGGCGTGAGATACGAAGATACGCGGTGTTGCGGAGAAGTCAACGACCAGAACGGAAAAAGTAAGAAGAACAGGAATCCCGGACGAGAGACCGAGAGAAGGAGGGGGGAGGGGAAAAGAGAGAGAGAGAGAGAGAGAGAGAGAGAGCGAGAGAGAATAGTGAGATTTTCGGTTAGTCCGTAATTTTCGGGTCCCACCGTTACATCGAGTGGGTCAGGGGAAGATGGATGTCCCTTTTGCTACGCTCACTCCCGTTGTACCACTTTGATGCAAGACCGGTCCGGGGTACGGGGGGCAGTGGAAGGGGGGAAGGTCCATTAGTGGAGCCATTTGAATATTTGCAAAGCGCGCAAGGCGGGCCTGGAGGTTAAAAAGATCTGTAATATACTGGCTGGCGTCACTTCCACTCTGCCTCTGAAATTGTCGCGACTCGGCGCGCGGCGCGGCGGAGGTCGGCGCCGCTGAAACATGGGAAGTAACGGGACTACCCCGGGCGAGAAAGAGAGAGACAGAGCCCGGTTAAAATTTCATCTCCTTCTTTTGAAACGGCTCGCGAAAAATCCATTGCGCATACGCACGATAATTCGGCTGGCGGGCCTGAACGCTGTCTTATTCTCCTTAACAACGACACGCCTCCTACTTGACGAGGTGCAGGCAGTGCAGGGACGAACGCGGAGGGATAATCACGTATAATATCGCTTGTACCATGACGCGGCGATTTCGGCAACCCGCAAGAAAAGATTAACCGTCCCGTGCTTGCGCGCGCGCGTTGCCATGATGCGCGATATACCGCCGCGTAATTTAAGACGACGACGACGACGACCACGGGAGGGGCGGTACTGGCGGTGGAGAGAGGATGGGACGCTTTCACGTTACACCGACTTCCAATTAAGTCGCGAGCTTACATACCGCGCGGCTTAACCGCGTTAAACAATCGTGGTGCCGAGGCACTGCGCGTACCGCGCGGCTGGCAAGTAATTGCTGCCAGCGCGCGCGCGAGTTCCGTCCGATGATACGTAGCGCGCACGCTCCACCCACCGGCGCTTTTTCCATATCTCCACTTCACGTAACACGACAACCTCATAACCGTATATTTAACGTAACGAGGCCGCGCAGAATGGGTATGACATAAAGAGAGTAATCCGAAATGCAGGGAGCGTTGCGCGCACGCTATCGCGTATGCATACCGAAGCGGCAGGGACGGCGCGGCGCGGCCATCTGAAAGCGAAGGTCGGCGAATCTATGAAGTTGTTGGTCACGCTTCTTGGATTCATTCGCCTCGTTGAATCGAGTCTGCCGCCGTTTTCCACCTTGTTATCGTCCGCAGCTGTAATCCCCGCGTGTCTTTAATTACACGCCGGAAGTCGGGTGACCGGGGCTTGATTGGGACAAAATTTCTTGCTCGGGGACAGGCTGCTGCGGGAACGGCTACTCATCTCGAACGACTTATGAGAATGTCGAGGAACTGTGCGGCGAGGACACCGCCTTCGATCATGCAGCGAGGCACGAGTGAGCCGCCGTTTACGGTACATGCATTAATACCGACGACGTTTAACTCGATCGCGTCTCAAGCACGCTTCTTGGATTATCCGAGATACAGTCGGTTACCGAATCCCAGTTTCGCTTGTAAATCCTTCCTCGAACACAGCTCGTACATCCCGGAAGTGGCGCATTGTGTCTAAAAGCATTTGGATCTCACTCGGCCTTCCAGCAGCGATTTGCAATTCGCGACACCGACGCTGGTTTAGCGAGAGACAGCTGTTGCTATGGAAAGAGGTCCGGCGAACGAATCGGTGTTATCTGGTGTCACGGAAAGTCTTCAATTCTACTAAGACGGTCGGCGAGAGAAATATTTATTCCCGACGGGGATAACGAAGTGGATAAAACGCTTAATGACCGCTGGATTATTGATGTTGACAGTCGAGAGGAGATTTAGGCGCACTGGAGTCGTTAAAAATTTTACAACGTGGTTCTTCTCGTTTCGCGGAGGAACTTCATCACGCAGGCTTCAGCCTGCTAAACGTTCGGATTACGTTTCTTGCAGCCGGCTCTCGCGGAAGGATGTTTTCTGACGTTTACGACACGCCGGCCGAGGAACTTAGTTGCGAAGTCGCGTCGCGCGCCGTAACGTCACATTAAATCTTCTACTTACTGTAAAAAAAAGTCCGCGGACGACAACTTCGGCGTTTGCGCTTCACCGGATATTCGCATACGATACGCTGCGCGCGAAACCAATACCGCCGAGAACTTTCGCGCGACGGACAACTTCGCGGACGACATTTCGTATATAATGATCGTAAATTTGTAAATTGATACTCCTTGAGAGAGGAGCGCTCTCGAAATTCAGGCACTCAATGTAAGCCTTTGTGCACATTCTACCCGGTCTCAACATCTTATTCGAATAATTTAACACCACGATGGAGACTTCAATAAGTATCGGAAGTCGGAAGTATTGATTTGACTTATTAACATATGCAATTGATTGGAAAATATAAAAAATGTGTATGTGTGTGTGTGTATATATAATGTACAATATATAAAATAATATCATCAAATATTACAATATTTATAATACAAAAATAATATCAAATAATACATACATTTGAGTTTGCAATTTTCAGAAATGTGAGGCAATAAAGAGATATGCGTCTCCTACAGCATGTGACATTTGTGAAATATGTATTATTATCATATTACTAACATTTATTCTTTATTCATAAACATAAATTGACGTTATGACCAAAGAGGCAAAGCATGAGAAAGAGACAATGAACAAGAATATAAATATTAATACGTGTGTATAATATACTACCGAATAAATATAATATGCAAGTAATATGCAAAATATTACTTTATTATTTTAAATAGAGAATTATTTTATATTCTCTGTGTCGCGTTGAACATTTCCATTTTTGATCAGTTTTACATTAAATCGAATTTCTTGTATATTAAGCAAAACAATAACGAATGCAAACGTGATGATGTTGACACGATTATTCCTCCGTCTGTCTTTTTTTTGCACCCTCGGAGTGTATTCATGGATCTGTCGCGTTTGACGCTATTTTTCCCTACTTTAAAGTATTTAAAAAAATCTGAAAAAATTTACGAAACGTCTGTGTGTCTACATTGTAGTTCACAAATTTACAATCATTTTGATAAACATCGTGTATTTAATATTTTTTGACAGGCTTGCAAGTTTTACAGTTACGAGCAGATGTCATTTTGGCTCGAACGCCGTAGACCCACGTATACAGACGGAGGGTTAAGTGAGCGTTTGTCGCACCGTATTGACGATAATCACGCAGCAAATTGCCCTAGAGAAAGAGAGAGAGAGACTCGATAATTTGGCGTCATCGCGTCTGGTATTTAACGCCGCCATGTGCAACAGATCGTAGGCGTTGCTCCAACGTGAGTCCAAAGTGAGGCATCTGCCTCACGCATTACAGGGTCCCGGACTGATCCGTACGCGGCATCACAGTACGACGCGTCGTGCACCTGCGCGTACGTGCTCTGCCGCTAACGAGCCTGTAATATTTACGTCATCTCCAATACGCGAAGGTTGTTCACATCTCCGCCGCGCCGGACGTGTAATCGAGAGGCGGGAGTCCCGTAACGAGCGGCCGGACTTTGGTTAAACCTCCGGGCAACGGAAACGGCTGCCTCATCGCCGCGAGTCTCGATCCTCTTTTCCTCGCGTTCTCTTTCCGCGCGAAGTCCTCTGCTCTTCTTCTCCTCCCCCCCTTCCTTTTTACCGCGTCTCTGGTATTTCCACGGCGAATTATAACTAAATTTTACGACTCTTCCTCTTTCTCGCGTCGATTATCGTTCCTTCGTGACCTCGATCGTTTTACCTGTCGGTCCTTCAGAAATGCGCGAAGTACGCACGATACGGTCAAATCTTTCTTCTCTTTTTTTGTGTGCAATTAGTTCCGTAATGGGATCTCTAAAAAGTTGGATTTAAGAGATTCATTACTTCGCGTTTCTACAAAATCCCGGTCATTATCTCGTAATCGGGCTGTTCTGCTGCCGATTTTATTCCAGTTTCAATTCATCTCTTTTCTGTGAAATAATCTTGCTGAGTGTGATGCAATTAATGTTGTTGGCAGATTCTATGACAAATTGGGAGAAAAAGAGTGGGAGAGAGAGAGAGCGAAATGTATTGTTTTTTATATACTATTGTCTCTCTAACATGCAATTCTAGTAATTAGCAATAATTAATCGTCATCATCATTATATCTCATTAATAAATGCTCGTCGTATTATTAACATATATCTACATTTATATAACATTGATGTTCTCGGTCTTATCCGTTCACGATCTTTTGATTCCACTAGACTTCTTGCTTTATAATCAACCTTAGCGTGATTCATTGTTCACTAATATATGAGGAAACAGCTTAAACACGATGATCCAAATTAACTACCATGATTTTCTCGCAATATCTCGCGTTCAGTATTTTTATCGCCGAAACTTCCGTACATTGTTCGCTTCGTTATCGCGATTAAAAACGTTCATCACGATAAGGATAAGGTGAGACTCACGTTGAACCAGGAATTTCGGTAAATTTGCGAGACGCGATAATCGATTCAGGAAGTCAAACGCGGGAGAGATACCCGCTTAATTACTTTACTAAACAAACCGCCCACGACGAGGTACAATTTAATAGAATGTTTAGGACCCTTCCCCCATTTCTCTACCTGCGATCTCCTCTCTAATCCTTCCCACCGTTCCTATTTTATTTTTGCTCCTCACCCTCGTTGAATCAGTCGAATTAATTGTGCTCAATTCTCCCCCGAAGCCATTTATCTCTACTAAACGCTTTCGGGCCTGTAATTATGGACTTTCTACCCCGAGTCACATAATCGCTGTCCGCTGGTGGTCCCGTCTCTCTTCCCTCATGTCTGATCGTCGATTTGGCTGAATACCGGCGAACCCGAATACCCGGTCTTCTCCTCATACCGCGATACATCTTAACATCTGGTATCTCCGCAAGGGCCCCCGGGCGGCCAATTATTTTTAACCCTAACGTGTGTTTAGTGTTTTGCCGTGGCCAAATGGGTCGCGCGCTGCTCTCCTTCATCGCGAATATAATCCACGTGAGTGTGTCTCCTCCCTCCCGGCTGCTCTTACGAGTCTCATCATCCCTCTTCCTCGTCGCCGCGCATCGCGCCGCTGTGAGAGGTAACTGTTAATTCTTCCGAGGGCACTCGAGCCTCGAGTCCCACGCATATGTTGGAGGGAATTGAGCGATCTGACGCTGCGCACGGACCATCTTGCCTCCTTGCACCGTTAACCTCGCGAAGGTGGTTGGCTTACGGACGGTCGGTCGGTCGGCATGGGTGTATAGATGTGTGTTATCTTTTTCTCGACCGAGGTGATGAACGCTGGCCTGCCCTCTTTCCCCCGGGCTATTAACATCTTTCCGTCTATTTAAAAATCGCCTAAGCTGGTTATATACATCATGAATGAATCATGCGTGGTCCTGTATAAGGGCACGGCGTAAAATCGACATTACCTTCCTCGAGGTTACACTTGAAATTCTTATACAGGATAAATAACAGCCGATATCGAGGTAATCTCAATATAATTAACGGTAATTAAATGAAATGTCGGATCGCAATGTGAAGAATTTGCACGAAAGAAGATCCAGTTAAACAGATCGTCGAAAAGGAAATTGTGATAATTATTCTTAATTATGCAAACAAGCCAGAATCTGAAGAGTAACATCACATGTGATATTAGCAAACAATAATGGCGCGTCTAATTTTACAAACAAATATGCATTCTTCCGCTTTCTCTCTTTCTCTTTCTTTCTGCAATTCACAGGCTTATCCTAAATGGCAAGCGCAGCTCTGTTTTCCGGGTTTAAACGGACGAGGCCCCTCTGACCTTGCACAGGTAGTCAATGACCGATTACACGAGGGGATTTCCTCCTGCCGATCGCGTTCGGGGTCACGAACGTTGTTCCTGGCCGGGGTTTCTTAGCCGCGCGCGCGTAGGACTTTTTCGGATAGCTCGCGTCTGGTGGACGGAGGCGCGCGCGCGCGCGGGTTTCGCTCGCCGAGGAATACGACCGTATACGTACCTCCGCGGCCGAGCCGCCTACAATCTATGAGGCTAACGGTGCCGGCAGCAATTAATTTCACTCGTCCACGTGGCACTCCCATTCACGCCCGAAGTCTTCAATTACTTTGGCCGTGTGGTGAGCAGCACATCTTGCTCGCGCGCGTAAATGCAGAAACACGTATACGCGGTATACGGGTATGTACGTGCGCGAAACGCCAAAGGAAAAGGGGGAAAAAAGGAGGAAGGAAAAAAGAAGCCGCGCGCTCACACGTATGCCTGCCCGCGCTCGCGTTTTGCTCTCAAGTAAAACGGATGTTCACCTCTGAGAGCGCATAATTTTTCGAGGGAACTGACGGAGAACGGTAAGAAGGAAGCGAGAGAGGAAGTCAGCCAGAAAGAAACGACGACGGAGAGTACGGAAGAGACGAGCAGAGAGAGAAGGGGAGGAAAGGGGGCAAGGCACGAGGTGGAGGGAAGGAACGAGAGAGAGACGGAACACGTGCGCCCCGGTAAATAGAGACCAAAATAGGGGATGGAGAGGGGGGAGGGACGGAGAGGCTAGAGGGAAGGAGATGGCTTGCGCTCTTCCATGAGAGCGACCAGACTTCAGACAGTCGGGTAGATGTACCCAGGGGGCTATTAACCGTTCGCAAACAATGATCTAGAAGCGGAAGTGGCTGCGCTCTCCCCGCCACATCGTCTTATCAGAATTCCAGTATAGGAGAGGACAAAGACGGAGACCCGTAGGGCGCAAATACATAGGGAAAGAGCTACATGGTACATTCGGGGACAAGGAATAGGAATGGGGAGAACTTGGTGTCTCTTTTGAGAATTCCCTTAATTGAACGGTTTGCGCAACGCGAGATGCCGTATTGGGCGGTTAGCACTACCGCGGGATAATTCTGAAATAGATGGCACGGATGTTGTGATTATCGTGTAATGCGAACGGAAACAGCGCGAGAGGCAGCTAGTTAGTTCGTTTAGTTGCCGGAAAAAGTTCTTGGACCTAGACTATGCGATGATATTGGCGATTATATTCACGGTATTCATAGCCGCTTGCGCATCCTCCGATTTCTGCGTTATCTTATCGCGTTGGATCACAAATTAATTATGTTTCAACGAAGTATTTCTACGACGCAACACATATAATAAAATATTATTTCTGGTGCAATTTCTTCTCTCCGATCGTTTTGTTACTTGTACGTGTATATTTCAATATCGAGAAATATAAGCCGTGTTGTAGTCGCGAAAGAAAAATGCGGGCGTTATCCTTGGCGCAAGAACAAAGGGGATATTATCACGCTACTGCCTCTTTGATATATCCTGTTTGTTACGTTGCCCGTATTTCTTCTACAGTATACTTCTTCCACCGGGTGTGCAAATCGCGGAATATCCTCTCCGTTTAATTTATATCAAGACTTTCATATAAAGCGTATCCTCTCTTCGAAATGATTCGCTATGCATCATTTAATTAACCGCCGGATCGTGACTCGGTGAGATTTCGTTGCCATTTCGAAAGCGCATCTCGTTTGAAAATAGGGAATTGTCTGGAAACAATTTGCGTTTATCTAAATCACCGCGCTTATCTAAATCAACCTCTGGCGCTTGACCAAATAACATTAGTACCGATATTCTTCTTCGAGATACGGTTAAATCACATGGAACTGTTACGTGGCGCGAGATCCTTTCGTGACCGTCGTCGCCTCACGCTAACGGGAAATGGAGGCATTCCACCGCGGACTGCGAGCAGCGCGGTCGGATCCCGAAATTCGCCTCGAGCCGATCGTGCGTGTATATAATGCACGAATTATGAGCCGTTACCAAAAAATTGTACGTAACCGGACGTGGATAGTTATCGGGATGAAGGACGCGCGTTAGAATCAGCAATCGGTGCGATACTTAGGCACACGCGGAGCGCTAGTTCTCGTGCGTCATTTGGACGCAAATTTTAACAACGATCGTGTCGGACGCAACGGTTGATCTGTTACTTTCTCACGCGGTAATGGGCAGTTTCTTCCTCCGGTAAAACGACCGGACTGCGCTCCTCCGGTTTTACGACTTCTCGGAAACGCCACAGTTGAATGAACATCGTCACTTCCTCCCCGGGCGGATTCTAAATACAGCAAATTCGTGACACGAGACGAGGGATGTATGTATACAGGGTGATTCAGAAATACTTGTACAAACTGTGGGGGTGAGGCATTTTCGGACATATATGTGTATGATACTTTTTTCTTGTTTATGTGTGGAGAACTCACCCCCAAAGTTTGTACAAGTATTTCTGAATCACCCTGTATATATATATATATATGTATATAATTCGCGAGTATATAAATATATATTTATATGGCATTCTGATTTCGCTGCGCATAGCAGTCGCCTTGTAAGTACATACGCGTGCGGGTGTGTACCGTTATAACAGCGAGGCGGTTGTAATCCTCACAGCTGGCTGCGAGCGCCGCAGTTCGGCGGGGGGAAGGGGGAGGGGTAGGGATAGAGGCTATCGTCGCATTTCATCGATCATCTTTTCAGGGGAATTTTATTTCCGGGAGATTGCGTTTAGAGAACGAGTTATGTGCCGTCGCGATTTTTCATCGCTTCCCCCGAGGGGTTCAGCGCACGCGAGTGCTCGTTAAATCCCCTTCTTCTCTGCACGATTCGGTCATGAGAAACCAATTTGCACTATCGAAAGACATATTCGTGGCCGATCGATTTTTGTCCTTATTTATCTGTAACGGCTACTTTTGTTACAAAATAATTTGTGATAAAAGCACGTTATTTAATTCGCAACAAGCTCTTATTTTTAAATAATACTTCGATTGGTTGTATACTTATTTTGAAAAATTTCTTTTCGTTTTTTTATCATTCGTTATTCAGTACGTACAGCAACGAAATTGATGCCGTAAAAGAAGCACTGACACAGTATACCGTTTCCATTTACGTCTATATATATATATATATATTACGTTTATATATATATATATTATTCTTGAAAACAAAGAGTTGAATTTTCATGTCCGTAATTTGGTTTCCGAACAGTTATCTGACATCGCAATTTGTAACTTTCAAACGTGAGCGGTCAAAGTTCCCCGGATCGCTTGATCATGCGACTTTTAAAGCCAACCTGTTCCTGGCGAATGCAGGTGTGTTCCCCTTTGTGTGTAAATTTTGCGGCTGCCGCGCGATATATATCGAGAAACTTATATATAAAAAATAAAAACTCACGCTCGTGCGTTAAGTTCTTTTCCGATCGCGTGTGCTGTTGAAACGCGAGCACGCTCGAGCACGCTCTATAATTCCAGATCGATGCCAGATAATCACGGTGAAGCAAAAGTACATGCTTGGCTTGGGTGTAGCACGGTCATGCTTATAAAACGTTTACGTGTCTGAAATGTTATTGAAAAAGATACTTTATATGTGGTGATTTCTCAGTA
>NW_020218772.1:334162-363096 GCF_003070985.1 Temnothorax curvispinosus | reverse complement strand
AAATTTAGCGTATAACGAAATAGAAAGAAAATGGCAGATTGAATGATACTTCTTGAGACATATGACGGCTTTTTCCTCTAAGGAAAGAAAATTAGGTGGATTACCGCAATGAAAACTTTATATATGCATAAGAATCTCTATTTTGTCCCTCGAAACTATTTTAATTATTCGCAAGTAAGCAAATGGACATCTCGCTCATCTCGTTCTAATACAGCTCGTTTTCTTCGTAGCTTTACTGCCACTCGCTGTCAGTCGTTTATGAAAACTCATTACCATCCCCGGCTACGGCAAAACTTCATTGATTATCCGCTATCTTCAATATGGCATCCCGGAAATGTGTAGTCAATTTCGCGTGTGCTGATAGATATCTAACGGATATAGGGGAATTGAGGGTACACTTTGACAGATTTATTGGTACACGAAGAGAGCGGGGGCCCGTACGAAAAGTTGTCGTTTGAGGCTAGATGCTCGTTAAGTTGCGAGTTTCCGCAAATAGGCGAACGCGCGCGGCCGGAGATGCGCTTAACGTTCATCAATCGCGCTCGCGTCATCTCGTAAAATATATGCTTCGCGGACAGTCCGTTATGCAGGAGCGCATCACGATACATCGGGGGGTATAGCCGGTCGTTACTCCTTTTATTACGATTTTCATTAATGAGACCTGAACGCGCACGGCTCGCCGAGCTCGTCATCTTGTCTCGTCTCGCAGCTGCGTCGATTTTGCATCCGGTCAAGGACATGTTCGCGCGAATGCGCCGAGATCGATATTCCTCATCCTTTCTCTCTATGCCTATACCATATACGATTCGGCGTTGGAAGAAAGTAATGTCATTAGCGGCACGTAACGGCGGCCGGTTACGTGCATCGCGTTAATATCCTTTTGTGACGTCACAGGTTATTGACGGCTCGCTGTCGCGACGAACGTCGAAATTATCCACTCGTTAATATTTCATCGTTCGTTCGATTAACGTCAAAACTGTAACGTGCGCGACGTGCTCGGGTTTTCCCCGGTGATGATTTATCGCTCGGTCACAGGTGAGAAAATTCGCGGGGTGTCCCCATCGGCAATTGGGACGCAAAGCGTATAACGTTCCAAAAAAACGAAATCTCTCTCTCTCTCTCTCTCTCTCTCTCTCTCTCTCTCTCTCTCTTTCTCTCTTTCTCGCCGATGGCGGGGAAAATTGTTTGCGTAACACGGACTATTAAACATTACGGGGAACCTCTTCGTAACGATGCGCCGTATTGATAACTCGGTTCTGCCGTTGGCATGAGAAAAGGTAAACTAAAAGATTCTGCTTAAAGTATTTATCGAGATTGCCTTTCCTATCCATGCTCGATTGGTTACGGCGTTACGGAATTAGAGCAGGGTATTAGTCCGAGTGCATTGCGATTTTTCTTCTCGGTCAAGGCCGTTGTATTTATCTTGGATCTCGAAGGCTAGCGTTATTACGTCAGCTGGACGATATAATTAAAGACGGTGAAAAACGTTAAAGCAAAGTTAATACATCGTCGATTATTTATGTGCTGATGATGAAGTTACTTAATACGTGCTAATCACGTGTACTTTACTTCATTAAGGATACTTCATTAAAGATTATTCGCGTAATCTCGTGCCAGTAATTTGGTAGTGCTTCTTAGTTCCATCAAGGAAGGTTATCGTGAAAAATGTGTGGCCGTATATTTATATACATCGAAAATCACGATAATCAAATCAGTGTATAATAGAATCTGCCGTGTGCAAGTTGCTATATTGCTACGGTCATAAGAGTAAATTAGTATCGATAAGGAGAGAAATAAAATTACATTATTCGCCGCGACATGCTGAGAGCAGTTCCGTCTTCTAATGAGCCGTGCGCATCAATAATTCCAAGTTGCCCTGATTCAACAACTGCTCATCGGAATCCGATTCGCTCATTTATCCCGGGTAAGACTATCGAAGCGTTTTAAGTAATCAATATCGCACCGAAACGTCAGTGTACGCGGGTAAGGCGAATCTCATTACCCTTCGCTGCCGGAGCCATTGTGCAGCCGAACTTCATTATCCGGACTAATTATTTCAAAGTTAGTCGAACAGTTCGCCACAATGTAATGGCGAAGGAAACGGTCTCAGCGCGCCGAGAGAGGTCTTGAGATAGAGGAGCGGAGGGAGGGAGACAGGGTGTGTGTGTGTGTATGAGAGAGAAAGAGAGAGAGAGAGAGAGAGAGAGAGAGAGAGAGAGAGAGAGAGAGAGAGAAGAGAGCGGCGCGGGGCGGGGGTGGGACGAGGGGGAGAGTACCGCGCGAAGGAGAACACCGCGCGCGGAGAACATAATATCGCTCGGTACAAGCCTCTCCTGCCTTTGTTGCCATTCATTAAGGTAATTACAGGAACCGATTTTCCCGCGAATGCCTGGGTGCAAGTAAGAATTGAATACTGTTGCGCCACCCGGCGTGGTGTATACACATATAGCGTTCCCCCCGACGCGGAACATTGCTCCAAAACGACGCGACGAATAACGGGCGGGCGCTTGGGCGAGAGCTCTTAAACTTAAACTACAACCGCACCACTTCGTCAATCACCCGGTCGATACACCCCGAGGCTATAAATTATTGGAATTAAATTCTGAAATCTGATCGAGGAGCTTATATGTTAACGTCAGCTGCTAATGCGCAGCAAGATGCGCATCAGCGCCGTACACGTTTAACGAAATATGTGCTCTCAGCTTTGTATCATCTAAACATGGGAATTGCATTATCATAAACTTCCTTGTTCGTAAAGACCTGGGCAATTAAAGTATACGTAAGATACGTCATATAAGGTTTTTCTCCGTTACCGTTTATACCGTGCCGATCAAATTGACTAACACATTTTGATTTCAACTTTATTTTTAATTTGATATTAAATTCACGAATTTCTTATTTTGTATAAAGATTAATAGTTTCGTTATTCTCGAAAAACACGCAGAAAACGAAAGCGTACTCATTCTTGCCAGAATTTATGAGTTGAAATGAAAAGTGATTTGCCAGAATCCGCAAAAAAAATCCGAATTACGATCAGAATCTCATGTACGAGAAGCGATACTGAATAACATATACGACACAGTTTCACGTACGTTACCAGTCTTTTAGTCCGACACACACTTTTTGCACCATACAACAATCTCGAGTGCGCGCACTGCGCATTTTAAACTCCGCGTTGTTTTATCGATGTGGCACTCTGGCGATGAAACTCGAGTGTTTTCACAGGGAACAACGTAGACTCGTAGGCGTTTCCAATACTGAAAGAAATCGCGTCGCAAGACAGAGAGAATGTTGCAATTTATCGGTTAAAAAAAAAACAGAGTACACATTGTGCGTACTCTCACGCACATTTCTATTTCCCCCGTTCTGTCATAAAAAGTATCGACAAGGATTCTACCGGATCTTTAATCAAGCGTGCGGTCGATAGAGTGTGTAGATATATTTATCACGTACAAGCTGCTGATTCGAGGGATCGTCCTATTATGTACGACCCTTATTAAGGTGCGGGTCGGAACTTCTATCGGTGCAGGTAAGATTACGCTACTAGTGAAAACCGTTAACTACTTTATGCAATACCGTTTCTACTCGCGCAAATTCTACTCGGCGCTCACGATGGAAAGACTACTTTATATATACATATATATGTATAACTTGAGGTCTCTCTCTTCAATCGTTATAATATCACGCACAGCTCGATCGTCACTCTGGACATTCTTGATGTTTGTAAAAAAGGACGAAGGGAACAGTGAGACATTGTAAGCATCCTCTCGCCTTCACGTTTTTGAAGGGGACTCCAGAAGCAATCTTTGATTCAATTATGCCGGAAGTCAACCTCCCTGTAAAACCGCGCGTCTCTCCACCATAATCCTACGGTTGCTCAGAAACGCGGAGAAGGCCTTACAAACGGCGGCATCGTAATTTCGTTTCATTTTCCCCCCCGCAAGCCACGAAACCGAGAAAATTGTAGGACGTCGTCGCAACGGCGCGACGCGGTTGATGCCACCAAGCTCGCTCGGCGCGTCGCGTCGCGTCACGTCGCGATTACGCAATGACATTTGCACGCTGACTCGATCAATTATTATTCCAGATCGCCGTCCGAGGGGACGGCGGAAGATCGGAATTTCTCTCGAGTGCGCGAAACCACCGAGATGGAAAATTGTTTTTCCGCGTACGTATAGCCCGCGCGCGCGGCGGGCTATAACTACCCGCCCGCGGATGGGACTTTATCGATTTCATCGGAATACAGGGCGCATCGTCGGTGGATTGGGGGCCGCACACGTCGTCCAGCACCCAGCGAGACGTGAAAACGCGAAATGGAAAAAAACCTCGAAGCCCCGATCGGCCCGGGGACAAGCGGAATTTTGCGTTTAATTGGAAAAAGAGATGCGCGCGCGGCCGACAAGAGGATGCGATTTCGTATTTTTTTTCGCCCCCCTTTATCTCCGGCCTGTCCCGGTCGGACAATCCGATCGTCTCCACAGTTCTGAATTGCCGGGGTCTGTCCCGCGGTCCAGTTTTGCGACAAGAGGAAGACCTCTGAACGGGATGTAACATTGGAGAAGTTCACTATTCGGCACCGAGATATCCGATCCTGCTCCTTGCACGGAGATGACAGATTGCGCAAGATAGATCGTCGCCCAATTTTATTCGCGTCGCCCTGGTCGCCGCGAGACAGCGTCTCACCGAGAGAGGATATCTCTCGGCAACCCGTCTACCCGGACGGTGAGGAAAACGATCGGAATCGGCGTCCGGGTGGCGAATCTCGTCCATCTCCGAGACTCGGCCGTCGTCGGCGGGAGAGAGCCGCGTCGAACTTAACGATTTCACTGATATACGAGCCGCTCGGTTACAACACTGTTTATCATCCCGCACACCTCAGAATGGGGAACCTCAGTCGCGCAGAGAGTCGTAGCTCCGCTAGATCCGTAGATGTCTTTTCGTCGTATCACGTACCTGGACGGTTGCGGTGGCGAACCGCGCGTCGGGCAGAAAACCAGGATAAAATCTGCGGTAGAACGCGCGGTTGCGGCGCGGGCCTCGTACGCAGGGAAGTCTTCTCGCCTGGGCACTCGAAGAAGCGCTCTCTCTTTCTCTCTCTTTCTCTCTCTTTCTCTCTCGCTCCCGCGTGAGTCCTTGGACTTGAGCCCCGTTCACGGCCACAACCAACACAGAAATGCTGGGATTGCAAGGCGTGCGGCCACTTTTCCTGCCGGTACCCACCAGGTGGGGGAATGTACCCGGTTGCTGTTGGCAGGTGGAATGCTCAACATCACCGCAATGTACTCACGAATTATTAGTGCGACGGGACGCCCCCGGTGTGCAGGAGGGGGAGGGGGGGGGAGAAAAGAGAGGCAAGAAGCCGATGATGATGGTGGTGGTGGTGGCGATGGCGAAAGAGTGGGGAAAGGGATACAGAAGGAGGAAGGAAGGTATACGGGGCCCTCGCGATTCGGACCATCCACCGTGTGATTTTCAAGTACGTTCACCGGCTCCACGCTTCCGCGGTTCCGCGGGACGTACCTTTCGGATTTCTGAACCTCGCGCGAAAGCCCCGAAACTCGCCGGATCTTACGCCGCGCGCGTGTAATCTCGCAATTTTGTTTTTTCTAATCGAATCAATTTACTTTGATTGATGTAATCTAGCGATGAGTACGGGTTCGTTGTTCAGAAAATTATATTAACAAGCGCGTGAAACTTAATTACGTAGGTACAGGAGACATGTTACTGCTTAGGACATTTTTTTAGATCATCTCCAAGCAAAATCTTTTTAACGATATTTATGGGACGTGTAATATCCGTCGCTATTGAAGAAGCTAACTAGTTACGTGCGTGTTAAATTTGTCGAATCGGTGTGAAGTGGCGGCGCAGATGACGCTCGTACCCCGAATCATAAATTAATCAAAGCATTCTATGAGAAATATAATTACTTCCGTCTCCCTATATTATTTTCATATTCTTCTCAATAATATACGTGTGGCGCGAACGAAAGCGGAATTAGGATCGTTCTTCGACTTAAACAGCCGCTACGTAGGCGGACATCTTACTAACTTTATTACTATTAAACGACGCGTCTTGAAGTAGCGGCTAAGGCTTTATGACGTGGTAAGATTGCATGCGACATATCAGCATGCGTGTGATGAGCGTATAATGGCGGTACTTGATAGCGAAGCTGCGGTGTGCTCTTTTATTCATCGTCGGGGACGATCTGAAAAACTGTGTCGTTGCCCATTCGTTATTATCGGCGGTTATTAGCGCGCTAAAAAACGAGATGTTGTAATCGTATTCGAAGCCGTGAATACAAATACGCCATGCATGCTAGTTTGCGCACGATGGAGGCACTCGGCCAATGATTCGCCGCGATGACAACTCGTTACCAATAATAAGTAAATTAAGTCTTTTATTTATTTTACATTTATATTTTATGTAGCTATTATGCACTTTTTCGCGACACATTATAAACTGAAACATTACCTCTGTGAATAATAAATTCGTCATTTTATATAATATTATTTGTACGAATCTGTGATAATTACAGCAAAAAAAATTTTTTTTTAATTTATAATAATATTTCAAGTTTTTTCAGGTAATGTTAAAAACTCTTTTACTTTCATTGAATATGTGGGTTTGAATTTTGTGATTTATCTGATACGTATGTCTATATAGATGTGTGCACGCACAATTAATGTAAATGTAAAAAAATTATTTTAAAATAAATGAGATACAAATTATATTTATTAAATTTATGAATTTATGAAAAACAGAAAACACATAATCTTCTGAATAAACTTTGGTATCTCATTTAATTAAACTCGTTTTTATGATTTAAATATATTATATATAAATGTCGGTAGTAAATATTTATAAAAAATAATTCGCGCAATTCAAGATAACGTAATTATATCAGGTACGAGTGCTACGAGAGAAGAAATGTGTACGTAATTCCCATCCTTCGCATTGCGCGTCGAATATGTTAATAAGATCTACACTCGGAAAACAACCGGAGCGTTCCAATTAAATGCACGTTCTCGGAAAGGAACTACCGGGGGGACACTCACTTAAACCGGAATACACTGATTATCTCATTTCGATAGTGTAATTGACCAGCACTATCTCACCGCCGATTATCATACTCGAAGATTCATATTAGCGAGACCGCTTGAAGAATGCGGCACTACAGTACGACGGGGCGAATTATTACAGCGACGAACTGCTAATGAATGCCCATTTAGATTCAACCCACAATTAGCGTGTTTCTCTTTTTGGCGCATAATTGAAGACTACTATCTCAATATAATTTACACGCATGCACTCCTGGGAGAGTGCACGTCTGAAAAGTTTCGCTCGGACCTTTCGACAAGAAGCTTCATAAAGCTGCGCCATCTCGACCAATGTTCTTCCGATAATGGCGCTTGAATTTTCGCGAGAAATAATATTATGATTTTTTTTTTTTTAATTTGTTCATTCTCTTCTGTGTTCAATTTACTTTCGGAGTTGAAATTTTGTTGAAATTTTTTTTAGAGGCTTGTACTTTTCCTTCTGACTCTTACGCCACCGTCATTTGGTTCGCTTCTCGACTCAGGTTATAATTAGCCGGCAATTCCCGCGGAATTGTTGCGTATCCCCGCGAAACGCACCGCGCGCTCTCGGTATCGCGATTACGAGAGAGCAAGACCGCGGAATCCCGGGCTGACGTTATCTCCGACGGCGAGGGACGACGATTTCATAAATCGCCGTCGACAGATACGATCCCGTTCTTTTAAATCGTGCGAATGCGCCGCATTAAAGCGCATTAAAGCGGATGTCGTAAATTCCAGGGCTACTTTGCGCTACATTGAGCCAACGTAAAACGCTACATCGTACCGCATTGAAATCCAACCCGCGCGCCACGGTCGTTGTCTACCCGATTCTCATTCCCCGCTGCAACCTGCTCGAGAGCTTTTTCGCAGCACGGCGCCGCCCGGCCGCCTGCAGATCGCAGCCGTCGACTCGCGATCTCGCGACTACTTGTGACTCGCCGGTCGTCATCGCGCTCGTCGTTAATCTCGTAACTTATTGTAATCCAGTTGATAACTCGCTTAGTCGCTCGTTTAATAGTCCAAGAAACTGTTCGGGACTGGATGAACGAGTAAGTGGGACAACCGGATCACCGTCCAAGTCGCGATCTATCAGGATATTTATAATCGCGGTTTCACACACACACAGGAATCTTTCTTTCTCTCTCTTTCTCTCTTGATATCTCTTTTCAGATTTTATCTAGAAAAGATATAGAGATATTGATTTTACATTCAAAGCGCTGAAGCTTATTTATTTGAGTACTTGTGCGCACTTCTGTAAGTAAAAATATAAACGTTTATAATCCTTTTAAATGAATTGGACATGGATAGAAGCTGAAGGAATTATTATTGCAAAGAGAGGATGCAAGAAGATTAACTCAACTACAAAGTTTATTATTTTTTATGTATTTCTACGTTATTATTATTATATAAATCTGCGATATTTTTATTCGTGAAACTTTTCTCTCTTAGATTTTTCTGTAATTCAAGTATTGCGGCTAGAAATTAATATATTAAACATATTTTATTAAAATATTTCAGTTATTTTCCGATTAGACGTTATATCTATGAATCATTTCACGAATGTGGCTATTAAACACGCGGTCGTACAAAATACATTATGAGCATGGGAGTAGTATCGCGGCTAGGGACTGCATACCGCGCGGCTCAATTTGCCCCATATTAAATCTCCTCGCCGTTACGATTTCCACCGAACGAGTGCATGCGGAAAATGACATTCCGCGAATACTCAGGGCGATGATTTTGCACGACATGGCGCTGGGCTATCTTTCACGCGCCGCGTCTTGTTTAACGGATCACGAGCTCTCTCGCGCGCCGCGGAGAGAGAAAGAGTGAGAGAGACAGAGAGAAAGAGAGCCGACCCGGCGAATTCTCTTGTTGCAATCAGTGGACCCTGGACGAACTCGTTTAGTTATTTCGCGGTGGGATTAACATATTTGCGGCGCGGGCCCCTCGGGGTACGAACTGTAAATTGGGAAGCGGGTAGTAAGTGCGGCGCAACGCACTGACGAGCGTGCGCGCGCTCTAACTGCGGTGGCTACGTACATGCATAAAATTCCTCCTGTGCCCGCGTATGTAACTGATACGTTGGATTAGGGACGTATATTTCGAGTTTTGGCGAATCTTCAAAAACTTGACGTATATAAATCCATTTTTCTTTTCGGTGAGGAGGAGGGGAGGATACAATAAACCGAAACGTGGATATATAAAACAATTTTTGTCCCGCACAAATAAACTTTAGTTTTTTTTTAATTTCTGAAACGTTATTTAACGAATGTATGCATAGATCGTGGTAAACCGATAGTTGAAATAAAAAAAAAATGGATAATCCAGTAAAAAATAATACATACGTGATGGTAAACGAAAAATCTGCAAAGCTGGATTTTTCAAAGTCCGGAAAGATCGCGGTCGGCTTTTTCGATATACGCGTATTATCGATTTCCCTGTATTCGGCCTGATCGTTATTGCGCGCGATAAAATGAGTTCAGTTATGCCTTACATATATATACACCACACACAATATCTTAATGTCACAAAATCAAGATTTGTTCGATGAGAATAATAAGGTAATGCAGCGTTCGGAGATTTAATATTATAATCAGCCATGTGAAATGGATTATATCTCATGTTTCTAATCAGCATAAAATATACGGCGAAGTTAAATTAGCTGGTACCACGGTGCCCGTTACATTTCTTGTGGGTGTTGGGAGACACCTTAGCACGGATAAGTAAACGACAACGATTTGCTTTACATTTTGTTCTTCCTCGTCTAATCGTTCATTAGATATTCCGAGAATTATCCGCTTGGTATAAACGGAATTATGTCATCGCAAGTGCCGGAAGCCAAACTCCTTATGCCACGTGAGACACGATATAACGCTTTAGATCGATTACATATAACTACGATAATATTTTTCATTACGATTTATAAATTCTTAGTATTGTGAACTTGATATTCAAATTATATAATGTTGCAAATTGTCGACTGCAATGCAAGTAATATGTTAACGCTGGGAAGTTTTAAAATGGCAAAGAGTGAAATTTTCTTGTAGATAATGGCAGACGTGATAGATAAAAATAGCACATGTGTCTGCATTGTGACAGGATGCATTCCGTATAAATATACTTCTTCTCCAGTAATAAGTATAAGGTTAGGGCAACGACAGACGTCGCTGTAGTATATGGTCTTAAAAGTCACCTTATTGTTAGAAAGACTCACTTTGTAACAATGTGACAATACTACCTGCATATCGAGTTTTTTTTAAGTAATTTTTGTCATGAATTGCATCAATAGGTAATAACCGCGTGCCATACACAAATACGGAAAAAACTTATTTTTCTTTCTTTTAAAACCAAATATTGTGTATTTATTCGAAAACTCCATTTCAATATGCCAGTATGTTGTTATATTTTTCACAATTTATATTTATTGCGCTTATTGAGTGCACCGTATATAGAAATGTTATCAGTTTACACGTTCTTGTTTTCGGTAACCGCCAATTTTATTATGCAAATATACAATCGCATAACGAACGCTGTTATTAAATAATATTACTTTATAAAACATCTATAGTCGATGAAATAAAATTAACTACTTTTACAATCGGCGTATGAAAAAAAAATTCATCAAAGGGACGGATACCAAATCGGTCAAATTGTCGATAAGGCTCGCGTTATCGACGAATTATTACCAGTGGAATCGAACCAAGTTAGTTAGATTATCAAACCGAAAACCAATTTTCGCATATTTTGCACTTTATAGGAACTACGTAATGAGCCTTATCGGATATGCGCATATACGTAACTGACAATAAAGGGAAATTTAAGACCCCGTATGAACGCGCTATCTATTTCGGATAACCCAAACGGGGTATTAAACTGCTGACGGATGCTATACTCGCCCTGCTTCTGGCTTGTCAAGCGACTGGATAGATACAGCGATTAACCGCTGGAAGGACGATAGACCGCGCTAGAGATGTCAGAGGGTGCGTGCGTAGCGTGCCTTTAATGCGCTCCAATGACTGCTTATCTGTTATCAGTATCATAAGTGGTATCTATATTTAAGCAATCCAGTTTGCGAGATGTTTATACTCTCTTATATCCCCGAGAGAACCAGTTGCTCCAGAGACACATTCAATCTCCTTTTTACGTTCGGTCAGATATCTATCTCACGCTATTTTGATTTTTTTTTTAAATAAGTAAAACGGACAAATGAAATAATTGTACTATATTTGTCATTTTGATTTATTCACCGATTTATAACGTGTAAATATATTCGGTCGCAAGTTACGCAGCGAGGAGACGCGAAGTAATTCGATCGTCCTGTATATGTTCCGCGAAATGCATCAGTTGTATACCAGTTTATTATGACGGATGGTGAAAGCGACGAAAAAAAGGGTCCGTTCCCTAACTCTCTCCAAATACGTCCCTTTTTTTTTAAATTACGTTCTACGCCCCGTCACACCTGTTTGCGCGAACTGCAAAACTAGATCTGGCCGATAATTACTTGTTTCATCAGAGAGCGGCGTTTGTTACCGGGGCCTTTCAAAAGGTCGATGTTTATAAAATCATTAAATTTCATCTAACTGTCAATCTTCCTGTTTCATCAGAGTCTACCTTGATATATAGTGAACCCCCGTCAGACACTGTGTACTTGTCGCTCCCATTGTGACGCTCGGACGCAATATTGATTCGTTGCACAGTGTCCCCACGATTCTCGTTTTTGTACGAGCGTTTTTGACGTAGCGCTTGTGGGGACGGTCGTATTTGCGTAGAGCGGAGGTGTGCTGCGTGTTTTACGTGTGTAATTGGTCAAAGCCGCGAAATCAGGAAGTTTGCGGTATTAGAGAACTCTCGCGAATATTTGCAAGAGGAATCGTGTCCATTTTTTCTTTCTTTCTCTCTTCCTCCCTCTCTTTTTAAAAAGTGCATACCAACATGTTTTCGCGCGAAGCTCTCGAGCGTTCTCAAATAAAACGCAATACAAAAAACATTTATACGGGAAAAACAAACTTTGCACGTGACAGATTAATTAATACAGATATACATTTAGTATACTCTCTTCGATGAATATTAATTAAGCGTTAAATCAATACTGAAATGAGATAATAACGACACGTTAAGATTCTGACGGCACCGACGCGACGCGACGCGACGCGACGTGAGGAGAGCGAGTTATGCCATGTCAGGCTTTCATCGCTCTTTAAAAGGAAGCGTTTATCCGCTTATATATAAACGCGCGATGGATAGTGGTTCCTCTGGATAGGCCATAAGCTCTGGATGTTTTAGCGTAAAGTAGCTCTCATCCGCTCTCCCACGTACTTTCATAGTCGTCGACGAGCGAGTTAGACTTGCCGGTTCCACGCGTGGGCTGCTGCGCCGCACTCGCAAAGTAATTCCTGTTCGCTATCGATTGGCTGAGCTCTCGTTCAAACGATTTTGGTTCGCACACACGTCCGAATATAGGTTTTTGACGCCTGTCACAACGTGCGAACGTATAGGTGCGTACGTGGTGCTTGTGCCGCGAGCGCGAGCGCGAGAGCGCGCGGTGCACCTCGTCTCTTCGTAGCCTCGTCACAAAGCTGCTGTTTATGAGTAATTACACGTTTACTGGCGTTCTCGATAAATTACCTTCGCCGGTAGCCAGTAACTTTACGACAGGTGAAAAGCGATTAATGGCCGTGTTACGTTGCAGCTTATAAATGCAAGTCGTGATCGTCCATTTTCAGCCGACTTTCCGCCGACCTCTCTATCCTCTCCTTACCCCCTCGTTTAATCCTCGCTGCAACGAGACATCAGAACAAAAAGCTTCCCTCGCTCGCTCCTTTCCCCTCTGTCTCTCTCTCTCTCTTTCTCTCTCTCTCGTTCTCGTTCCTGTAATTCGCTCTCTCTTTCTCCATCTCTCATCCCTTTCTCTTCTCTCCTCTTTTCTTTCTTCCTGGCTTCCGTCACTTTCGAACAAAAAGCGATATTCCGGCGCGCCGCACCGCGCCGTAAAGAAAGTAATCGCTTACGGGCTTTCTCGCGCCTCGCTCTGTCTCTCGCGCGCGAGGTGTTGCGGCCTAATTGAGTCTGTTTGTAATCCTGCTTATGGATCTTTATGAAAGGGAAGGTTTACAGGCGCAACGTAAACCCCTCCATCCATCAAGCGAGGAGCGGCAGCTAAAGACCTCATCAGTTCCGGTGCCAGCAAACACGGTGTCCTCGGTGATAAGCTTTACCTCGGGGATAGAAGGGAAGAAGGCGGACGCGACGCGCGTCGGTCGTCCAAGGCGGCTAGGCGCGCCAGGCAAAAATTCACATAGTCTCCCCGCGTCACTCCCGCGCGCGTCCTCACGTCGGAGAGATCTTATCTCCGACGTGTCGTCAGATTTATCTGAGCATCAAGAACGCGCTTTCGCGGGGACACGTCTCTCGCGTCTATAGACGTGGCGTGTTTAGGAGAAAATAGAATAAATACGTCTATTAACGGCGCGAACATTTTTGCCGCCCGCCGCCGCCACCGCCGCTTCATTACAGAGTTATGCGCGATATTCTAGCCGGCGCTTATCGGCATCTATACCGTGGCCGGGGGGGCTTTGAAGAAACTGTCCCTTATTTCCTCCGACTACCACGCTCGTTAGGAATCAAGGAGGATTAATGTCTCTCGCGCGCTGAACCCTTGGTTAGTCTCTTGGTTGTCTGAGACTTCCGGTTTGGAAGCTAGGGTATACGGGCGTTCGCGGACAAGTGCGAATAATGACTTCAGGTTTTTCACCAAGGTAATCGCTACGAGTCGTGAAAGCTGTCTTAATAAAATTTCCCACCGCGAGACACGGGACTATAAGCGTGTCACCCCTCGCAAGAACGAGCGTGGCAAAACCCATTCCCAAGAACGGAAGACTTAATTTCTGGTTGTTCTGGGGCGTTGTCTATATCAATTCCCATCTGTGGCGTGTTTTTAATTTCATATATCTGCTTCCTACAGCGCGTCTCGCGCGTCTCTCGTGCATTGTCATCGCGGAACTTCATGTCTCTCGCGATATATACACTAAATAAATTCCCCTTCGTCCTCTCGGTGACACGCACGCGATGAATGCGAGATGGTGCCGGGGATTTACGCGAGACTCCGGCGCGGCGCGGCGTCGAGTAGCAAGCGTGTTGGAGTATAATGAACCCTTCGCGCGCGCGATAATCCCGGTGAAACTCCGCACTTCCCGAAGTGCGTTTTCTTGGAAAGCGCGCGCGCGAAAGAGGGAAGTCCTACCTCCTCCTACCTCTCTGAAAGGAATCTCGAGGATAATCTGAGCCTCCGTGGTACATTCTTATTCCGTTCCCGCATCAAGCTTCAATGGGCATCGATTTATCACGTGTGCTTCGTAGGCACACTGCTTGTCGTCCCGTGTGTGACGATAGGTGAAAAGAGCGACCGTGTTCGCGCACGCGAGCGTACGTACATACGTGCATTTTCCTTACCCCCCTCCTCTCCCCTTCACGTACACATACATACCCAGCGTGCGGTGAGTAACGCATGTATGTCTCGAGGACACACGGCTGTCAAAAATCCCTCGCCATTTTTAGCGGCGCGCTTCCACACATATAAATATCGGGCGCAACACTCATGACGGCACGCGTAACCGCTTTGCTCCATAGGCGGGGTAATGACAAATCAATTTCTCGACGACCTGAGCCGAGCGTTTCCTGGCCGATCGGCCTGCTCGGTCGATCGGTGGCGGTGGCGGTGGCGGCGGTGGCGACGATGGCTCGTTCCACTGGGAAGACCTCGGCCCAGCAACCGCAACCGTAGCCGCGGTGCGGCAGCTCATCGGCGGCAGCCAGGCCAATATCGCCTATGTCGCGGCACGTCGCTTCGAGGCCCGTTCCGAGATCGCCCACGCCCTATACACGCTCTCTCTTGACTCGACTCGACTCGCCCGGGTATCGGAACAAATTACGCCCGCGTTTATATACCGCTCGTACGTTCCCAGAAAAGACAACCTGATGCATGGAACCGGTGCATGCACAACTACGCGGCTACCGGCTACCCCTTTAATTCTTTTCGTATATCTGCATCGAAGAGAGCACGGTTGCTCTCTGGTACGCGCTCGCGCGCGCGCGCGCCTATGAGCTGGATGGATATTAGAAATTCAAAGCCGCATCCGCCGTGCCGTGCCGTGCACTGTTACGGTCCGTCCAGGCGGATTTATTCCGCGCATCTTCATTACGATCGATGCGCCGTTACGTACAATATGTTAGACTTCCTCGTTTTTTCTTTTAATCGGCCTAATGCCGAGATGCCGTATCCGATACATAAAATTTCCAGCGGAAATTGTCTGTTAAAAGAAATACACGAGCGAACAAGTTTGTGAAAAAACCGCCATTATCTTTCATCTTGACGCACATTTCTCGAAAAAGCAAAAGAATTAGTAATTGCGGCATAAAATAATGTTAGCTCATAAATTTAATTGCTAATGAATTGGAGATGAACAGAGTAATCTCGGTAAAAGAATCACCTGAATACCGTAAAGTTAATCGACTGATATAAAAAAAATATATTTTAATATATTTATTGCAATTATATAAAAGAATGTCGCGACCGCTAATTAATACGCTCGGAATTTTGATAAGGCCCCGCGAACGTGTTTCCGAGTTGTTAAGTGTCTCGCGAAGCGGTATGTACAAGTTACTAACTTGTAACGGCCTTTGTGCCGTTGGTAATAGCGACGAGATTATTTTTTGTCGGCGCCGCGACCAGTCGCCGGCTATGAGTGAGCTCATGCCCACATTCAATGTAAATTTCATATTTTCGTCTTGTTCCCATCTCACGGGTTTCAGCTTCTTTTTTTTCCTCCTTACCGCTGTGTGATTTGCACGATGCAAATCGGCGGAGGCGTTGACGGGTGATCCGCGTTTTGTTAAACACTGTGTCGAGAAATTTTAACAGGCCTATTATTATAATCGCTATCTAATCGCCAACAGGTCTTCGAAAAAGAGGAACATAAATTTAAAGTAGAGATTATTGCGGCGCGGTGATATTGGCGCATTTTTCATCAGCGCAGGTCGATATATTTTAAAATATACGTGGACATAAATTTACATTTTTCGCATCCACATTTTGCCCGATATGCATTAACTTAATTAATATCATGATTTAAAGATTACCATGATCTATAACGAAACCGTTCGTAAGTATAACATGTCTTTTAAATATTAAATATAATTTCATTTTTTTAATTTATGAATGAACTTTATGTTTGCCATACGAATGATATTGAAGCACTGTAATTTTATTAAAAACTCTTCGCACATAACAAATATTGGGTGAACATATTTGGCATAAATATTTAAAACATTTGATAAAGTAAACCAATTTCTTTGGATTATATCTCACACGTCGAATCGTAGTACTAACGGCATATTTAATTACATTAATCAGTAATATATTACAAATGTCACGTATATATGAGAAATTACACTATATTTATTTGTATTGTATTATTTATATGTAACGTAAATTTAATCAGCGAGTTGGACAGTATATCGAGTCAGGTTATCGTCGACGAAAATAGTCATCTCGCAACATATCCGCGATACGGAACGTGAAGTCCATTGAAAATAAAAAAAAAAAAGCTTGGCAGTCCAGTTGAAGGCCCCGAAGGCTCATGCCCTTTCGGCCATTAGTCACGGGCGTCGAATGCGAATACGTACGGGACCGGTTTCTTAAAGGCAGCGGACTGGTTTTCGGACTGGACGAAAGCGGTAGCTGCTGACGTAAGGAGCCGACATAACGGCACGTGTCGAGTCACGGTTACACTATTGACCCCCATTCCGGGCTCGGGCTACCGAATTGTTACGCGGACAATTTCTTATGGAGATCCCGGAGTGCTTTTTGCATCGCCCGGCGCTGCGCGCACAAATACCAAACCGGAGAGAGGAGAAGAGCGCGTTAAAGGCCGTAAAGGCTGGTGCGTCCGCTCCGAAATGCGGAACAGTTATCCGAAGCCGCGTCTAGGCGGACGGGCATTTGATTACACGTCTACCCGCGTTCCGTTGCGATCGCATCGTGTGAATACAAAAGGCGCGAGGCTCCGCAACTAAAACGCGAATAAATAGTCGCATTGCTGTTCCGCACCTGTATAGGCGAGTGAAAAGAAAAAAAAATCATCTTACACACGTGTAATTGTGCTCGCGCGCGCGCACGGATTTACGAGACGCGGTAACGGGAAACGAATGCCAGAAAGAATGCCGGAAAAACATTTATCGCGCGGCAATGTGAATCCGCGTAATGAATCCGCGTAAATTCACACATTCATCTAACGCGTTTACGCTTCTCAGCGTTCTCAGTTTCCATATTTCCGCGAGATATACACTCGCGGCCGTGAATTTGCAAGCGTATATACTTTCACTGGTACACATAAGCGTGGGCACGCCGTATGTATGTTTATTCCCTGCAATTATAATCCGCTTCGGCACGTTGCGCACCGTTCGACAGAGTGTGCCGAATGCAAATTTCGCCCGCCTTTCCCTCATTCGCGCGCGCATACTTCGTTCTAACGTTTCTTCGATCGGAAACGGTTCGTCGCTTCGCCTCTGGTTCGTGTTGCGAAACACACATGTGTTCACTCGATCAAAAGAATTCATGCGCTTTTTATTTCGCAGCGCAAACCAAAGCGAAACTGCGAGAACGTGCTGTTCGTTTTTGGTCTAGGATATACGGTGCTATACTTTCGGTTGTCTGTGCCTCCAAATTGAAACCTTCTTTCGCTTTTCGCGCGATAATTTTGCATAAATAAATGTCGGTTTGCTCATTGCGGATAAATCGCGCCCAAGTGACGATCAAATCAATTAAAAACAGTAAGTCGAGTAGAGACTCGATTAAGGCCCAGTTTCCAAGCCAGTTTCACAAGTGTCGGTTAACTTTTAATCTTAGATTAACTCACTCTTCGTCTCCTTCTAACGTCCCCCTTAGAAAGAGACGAAGAGTGAGTTAATCTCAGGTTAAAAGTTAACCAACACTTGTGAAACTGGGCCTAAAAGTGATATTTCTCGCTCGTGTACGCCGCGGAACGTTTTATTCGCGTCGTAAAAAAAAATCGTGGAACTGGATACGGTCGATATTTTCACGCGACATAGTTCTCGTTATAACGGAATTTCGCTTGGAAGTTATAATCCATCTTGGGTACACAAGTAGACGCAGACGTATAGTCATTGTATCAGGGAAAGGATTAAAGATAACAGTCGCGGTAACTAAACGCGAAACATCTGTGTAAAGCCCGTGGGTACAGACGGAACCTAAACGGTATACTAACGGCAAGAACATATTTCTTATTCATTCGATGTCGCGATAGCGCCTCTCGCGTCATCTCGCCCATCTATCCCATTTCATTAACCTTTTCCCTTAATTAGCTAAACGGTTAATTACTTCGGATTAATTATTAAATGAATCTGGCCGAAAGAGATTTTTATTTTTGCATCTAAACAATAAGAGAAACTTCAACATTGTGTGGCGAGCCAGTAAAGTTTCGTGGGTAACGAAACTTAAACGATACTGAAGCTAATGATTAATTAATTTAAAATAAACCTGGATAAGAGAGACTTTACTTCTACATATGAATAATGAAGAAAAATAAGAGGAAATAAGTGAACTGTGCTTATCATTAAAACGTGATATAATTCCTAAATTATCTCATAGCTTGCGGTACTCATTATAACCAGTTATTTAATTACGAGTTATTTAATTACTGTTCCCCCAATTGTTTGAACATCGTTAAAATTTAGTCTCGATACACAGATCATTATTTGCGCGCGTAAAGTTAGATTATGATATTCAATATGACACGTCGAGATATAACCGCGGTATGCAAAAGATTTTAATTAAGACGTAGGGGCAAAATATAGACTCGCTTGTGCGCATCCCAATTAGTAGCCAATGCGCGATAAGATTTCCAGCTTTATCTAAGGGCCCTGCTAACTTAGCCGTATCCACGAGGATTTGGTTCACACTTCGCTCGTAAAGAATCCTACCATTAGGAAGGCGCGGATGAGAGGGGGAGGGAGGGGAGGGGGAGGGAGAGGTACACGCGCGGCCATGAAAGTACGTAACCGCTGACATCATCGGGCATCGACCGACCCAGAGTTATTTTTCGGTCGCGATGCGCGAAACTTTACTATAGGGATATAGCATTCAGTCCCCGTGCTCCCATTCCATGAATGTAAAGTTGTCTCGGGGAGAGGACAGAGTCCGGGGCTTGACCATTAAAACTGGTTCGAGTCAATTTCCACTACCACCTTGTGCGATGCGACGTGTAATTCGCTCGGTTGCCGCGTTGCCGTTTGATTTGTTGAATAATTCGCACGTAGGCACATCGACCGCGCCGGGGCCTGGAAACGAGAAATGCGGAGCGCGCGGTGGTAATAGCGCGCATTAACATACGATGCTTCCCATTTACAGCCTATAACTTATTCAATCGACGATGCGGCATGCATAACGTCTGATACGGACGAGTATGCGAGACTTGCGAAGAAATTATTTTTTCTCTATATAGCCGTGCATGTCGATACAAATAGATGGCTGATGGTCGATGTAATAGCGTGATCCATGATGATTGTTAGAAAAGCAAAAAGGAGAACGGAGAGCACGTAGAATTCGCAGAAACTAACGTGTTTAACTTGCGATTGTCTCAATTGAACAATATTATTACTATTTAAATAGTAAATTAATATAATATTAGAATTATACGTGCTACGTAGCGTATTTAAACTATTAATTTTTTTTAGATTTAGATATGCTTAACATCAAAATTAAATCGATATCGATTTAATTAGGGAGGAGGGAGGGGATTTTAATGTCCCATCGATAACTGAGTTTAAAGTCCGACAGTTTGCTAAGTTGGAAAATTCACTGTGTGTATAATATACACCAGAAATAATATTAGGCCACTAAGATTTAAGCTCGGACCATAAATGGCTGTTTATTCGAATTTGATTGTACATCATAACGCTCCTATTTCTCTTTATATTATTTAAACTATCAATATCTCTACTTTAACGTCAACGAGAGAGAGTTTCTCGCGAGGAGTCCGCAGAGATGCGAAAGTAGAATCTCCGACTCTGATGACACCGCGGAATCACCGCTCATTCGCATCGTCGAAAGTATGAACGGACATGCCGGATCCAATGATAAGCTATACATCGTGCGTGCGCATATAAATAAGATTCTCGGAAACACGCGAATTGGCAGGGAAAGCAAAAGAAGTCCCGCGCGCGATTCCGGTCTCGTTCAACCGTGTTCTCATCTTCGCAGTAGGGAGAAGCTCGCCGCGGCGCGGCGCGGCGCGGCGTGAGCGCGATCTGTTTCGTCGTGTGACTTCTGATCGAGCGAACCGCGCGGCATGGCGCGAAGAGAGAAACGAGAGAGAGGACGGGAAGAACGCGCCTGCTACGAGTGAATTTGCATTAAGGTCGGTGCGCAGGACTTCCTTGTCGTGCCGACGGCGCGATGCTTTTCCGCGTTGCGACGCTTTTCCCCGCGGGCGATCACGCCTCTGGTACGCGCGATTTCCGCGCGCGAGTTGCCTCTCGCGCAACGACGACGATGTGCAGCCCATCAATTATGCGCCCGAGAAGGTGAAAAGGAACCGAAAACATCCGCGGTCCCTAATGGAATCTTAATTGTCGCCAATTGAAGTGGGTGATTCAACGAACCAAGTTTTTTTTTCAAGATCGATCTGTTGTACGAATTGTAGTTTTTCATAGAGGAGATCCCGCGTTTGCAGATATTCTTAGTTGTAAATATTTCCGATAGGAGTTGACATCGATGTTTTCGGTTGTGCGCAATGCTATATATACATGTAAATAGTTGGCATCTGTTATTCCGTTATTGCATTTATACATATGCATATGTGATATGCATTGGTTACCGATTTGTTGTAATAAAAATAAACCTCTGCTTGAATCTTTCGGAGATCTATAAAATATTGTTATCGATTGTTATTTATGTTTTATGTGAACAATGAGCAATTTTTTAATTAATATGGACAACAAAATTAATGTATTAACAACAAAATTAATACATTAATACATTAATTTTGTTGTGCGTTACTCGTTTCTTCAATCTATTTATCTTTTTATAAACATTGCACGAATTATAAACTAATATAAGAGCCAACATAATTATAATATTATACCTATCTTGATAAGTAGTTAGAATAAGATGTTAGAGTACGTTTTTTTTCATTTTGTTTACAAACAATAACTTTAAAAAGAGATAAAAGTTTAAGTGCGTAAGATAAAAAATATTGATATACAAAAATAATATTTAACGTACGAATAATTAATTATTCGCGTACTATTATGTATTCAGGAAATGTTTTTTAAAATAAATAATTGTATAATACTTTAAAAAATGATAAACTATTTGCCAGATTTTTAAATACGATTCGTATATGGACGCATACTTGATGTAACACTTATTTATGTACATATAGTCGTCAAGCTGTATCGACGATTAACTATTTCTAACCGTTTCAATATACTAGGTGAGCTACTTGTATTTTTAGAAGTTCCACCAAATTTTTTAATTGGAAATGGCAAAATTCTACATTTTTTTATGCTCTGATATTTAATTCCAGCATATTTTTAATTACTACGCGGGGTAATATCAAAAGCGAAAAATTTTGCTTCGATATCGTTGCGGAGATTTAATTGGAAGCGGAAATTCAATTTCGCGTCTAGCGAAATATACGAAACGTTTGCATCTTCCAGCTGTTTAAAACTCTTGATAGCAATTTCGGCGAGCGTATAACGAAAATGTCATTCGTCTCGTGAAGGAAGATACGTGCATTTCAACGCATCACGCTATTCATGACTAATTTACGACTCGTTAAAAGCACTACACCTAGGAACAGATTCGCGGCTGAAATCTCTCCGTAGCAACGGGTTCGCTTCGCGCGCACGCTCCCAATCGGAAAGTAAAAGCATTCTGCAATCCCAACCAACGTGCGTATCGTCATCGCGTGCACCAATTTTACCGCAGCCGTAGACGCGGTAGCCACCTGCGAGAGAGGAGAGGCGACCCTGAAAACGTAAGGGCGGCCTCGAACTACGCTCGGTTTTCTACTCGAATCCTCAAGGGCGTTCGCCGCGCGGATACCGCGCGTATACGTGTACGCGCCCGATAAGAGGATCATTCCGGGTAACGTCGTATAACCGAGCAGGTAATGTAGCGTACGGACATGGTCGCGCATCGTGCGAGCGCGCTCGCGCGAGGAACACGCCGACGGTGCGAGACGGAGCGAGGAGACGGCCGCGGCCGCGCTGGAACGGAGCGAAACGGCCGGCGAGGAGGCGAATGATGCGCTGACGGCGAACGGGGTATGCGGAGGCATATCCCCGCTACCAGCAACGACTAGTTACACGTATGAAATAATCTATTATCTGGATGGGGAGTTATCTGGTGCGGGCATTGAATCGCCAAGGCCGTGGAGGAGCGGCGACGTCGGCGGAAGGAGTGGGACGGGGGAGAGGGGGACGGGGAAGGGGGGGGACCGGCGGTAGCGGTAAGAGACGGAACGAGATACACGTAGCGTTAAGGTGGAAGCGGAGAGAAAGAGAAACGGAGAAATAGAGGGAGAGGGAGAGGGAGAGAAGGAGAGGGAGAGGAGGCAAGAGTCACACAGCGGTCAACGAACCTCCCCCGACGCCGTGCGCGCGGACTTGCACGTACATACGTACCTACGTTAGCTATGTTACTTGCGTACGTACGTACGTAGATACGTGAGTACGTGGAGAAGTCTGCCTACCGTTCATCCGTTGAGTCGGTGTTGCTTTCGCGGTGCGCTCCACCGCAGCAACGAACGGCGCCCACGGTGTATATACGCGCCTCGAGTGAAGCGCCTGGCAGCCGAGGGGTCTTTCCTCTTCTCCTCCTCTTCCTCCTTCTGATCCTTCTTCTCGGTTATCCGCTTCTTCCTCTCCTGCCTCCTCCCCCTCCTGCCTCCTCCAGGTCTTCCTAGTTCGGTTCCTCTTCCTCCTCGCCGCCCGCCCTTGTGCGGAGTTAGCATGCCGCGCCGGGGAAAACGCATTCGCAGTAGGCTCCACTATCTTCTGCTAAATAACCGCCGTCTAGATTCACCCAGCATCCGTGTCTCCCTCTCGGTCCTTGCGCGTCGTCCTATTTGCGGCCCCCTTCCGGCGTATATACTCCGGAGTGTATATCGTTTGAGCGCCGAACACCAATCCCTCCTGTCTGTCATATCGGGCGTCCCTGGTAGTCGCCGATCCAATAATTAGGAAGCACGTAATATCAGCAAGCACGTAATTTTGCTCGGACGCCTCCGTATAACCCGCGGCTCTCCTCCCCCTTCTCTCTTTCTCTCTCTCTCGCTCTCTCTCTCTCTCTCTCTCTCTCTCTCGACGCGTCTCCTCACGATGCGAGGCCACGGTCGGCCGGGAGGTGTCGAGAATACGGTGGAATCTCTCCATGGGACTAACGCCCCGGCGTTTCCGCTGATTCAGTGCGTTTGATTCGCGCTACGAGGCGGGTCGTGGGTGCTTAATGCCTCGCGAAGTGGCGCCGGCGTCTCTAATGCACTGCCATATTACTCGCTCTTAATTGGTTCCGCGTTCGTCGAATTACTCCGCACTCCGCTTCGCGCGCCGCGCCGCGTCGCAAGATATTCCACGACTCCACGATTGATTATCATCGTTACAGCACGATCATTCTTTGTTAACCGACGTATCGGACAAATAAAGGGGGGACGGCCGGCGGTTCCCTTATCGCGGCGAGCGTTTGGACTTTTATGGCGCTCGTAAAATGTAACTGAACGAAGAAAATAAGGCCGAGAGAACGTAATCCTTTAATACGCTCTTACGTCGCTCGCACTTAATTAGCCGCCGGATCTTTTAAATTATGCCATTTCCCGATTACGGCATTAATTGAGCGATTCGAGTTAGAAATGCTCCGACCGAGTAGGCCTACGAAGAGATTCCTTTGAAGAAAACGCATTTGAACTTAATCGCTCTCGGTTAATCTTAAGGTATCTTACGTAGACGTAATTAATGGTTGCGCCCGTAATAACTGAAGCAGCGATGTCGTATTTATGGTACGTAATTGAAAATGTACATATGTACATTTTCTCAGTTTCATGTAAGTGCACGTTTTGCGTTTAGACCATTTCTCCACTGAGCGTACCGTTCTTACAGCAGCGTGTTCTTTCATTTGCCTGAGAAGCACCGTGTTCTCCGAGTATGAAGAAAGTAATATGGTCGTGAATCATTACCCCCGCGTTGAGAGATATGACTGAGACTCAACAATACGCAGAAGTACCTAATTTTACAGCGACACACAACGATTACGGACTTGATCCACTTTCACGTCAAGCCCTTCAGTTATTACGGTCCTTCCGTCAATTTATCATTACTCGACGACTGAAATTAATGGCGGAAAAAGTAATTTCCGTAAAGACATGCGCGTCTTCTAATGCGCCACTGGTTTGATATCATTTTATTATTAGCGGTATCGGCCACAAGTATGTCACTAAAATGATAAATATTCCGTTATAATTACTCGCGATTAATTAGCTTCGAGATTATCGTGTCATTTATAACTGATCGTAACTGTTACTATTGATTTTTTGTTATCAAATATTGCGGAAATGCTTCGTAACGTGCATATATTAAAAGCTATTAAAATTATGTTTTTTTCAAAATAATCATTAAAATATAATAAAATATTACCCGACTCTCGTCTGCCGCTTCGATTTTTATAACAACCACAGAAATCTAAATAAGAAAACTTCAAAACACTCGTTGATTACTTTTTTTACTGTGATATTAATCCATTTTTTTTTTCAATGCGAAAGAAATTTCTCATCAAGAATTTGAAACGGCAAGTCAGCTTTCGTACCATACGATATCTTTTTATTATCTCCGAAACTAGTAATTCAACTCAACGGTATTTATTTCGGTACGAGAGAGAGAGAGCCGAGAAAAGAAGAATACTTTTATACAAGGTATAACGAATTATATCTGACAGGTCGGAGTTCCGCGTTCGGAGAGAAGATCAGAAATATCTTCTTTTTTTTTTAACGTGGAAGACTGAAACATTTTTTGCGTAACCGTATTGTTAGCCACAGCCACACGGGTCCGGAGTGCGCACGCAAGACTGGTCTCCGGTCTCGTACTTGCTCTCCGAGAGATCGTGCAGGCGTGATCAACATTCTCGGCTTTACTGCCCGGAGGCTGCGAAACGAGCTCCGTATCTACAATTATAAATGTTTATGTCATTACGGAGATTAGAGGGCCGATTCATCGTGACACATTGAATATACGCGCGGTATTATACGCGCATAATTGCGGTAGCGGAGTAATATAGAACTTAATCTTGCGTAAATTCAGGACGTTGTACCCCCCTCCCCCTCCCCCGTTCGTGTGCATGCAAACGATATAAATCTCGGTGGACTCTTCCGTCGGCGCGAGAATAATGCAATGTTGATTTAGGTTTCAAAACCGACCTCCGATTCCCGCGTTAGCCCGGGGCGTACATTTGGATGTGATTATCGGCCGCAAATGGATTAACGTCGAGAACGGGCGAGGAACGTTTAATCTTTCGACCGATCGCTTCTTTTTACATCCCGTCGATTAGTCATGCACTGCTTTAGACTTATTGAGCAACACGATTTAATTTGTTACGCGATAACGACATAAATGCGTTAGAATGTGTATATTAAGTATACAGGATGTTCCAGTTCAGGTCAATAAAACTTATAGGAAATTGAATTTGGAACAAAAAAGTTTTTATAAATATAGGTCCGGAAACGTTAAAAAGTTATAGCTAATAAAAATTAAAAAAATCACGTTTTTTTACGATTTTTTAAAATAATTAGCCATGAATGTAGTATTTACACAAAGATCATCGAAAGGTGGTTTTTTCAGTGTTTGTTTTTTTTTTTCGTTGTTTTGAGCTTATTTTCTTTTGCCTCATCAGAATTAAATGCCTTATCAGAATTAAATGAAATTGGTGTAATTTAGTTTGTTATTTAATTACTTATCAGATTTATTTTGTTACTTTTTTTCAAATAAATAGAGAGTTTTGAAGGATCATTTTAAAAATCATCAGTAAAACGTGTTTTTTCGAAGTTTATTAACAATAACTTTTTAACAAAGCGTTTTCGGACCTGTGTTTATAGAAACTTTTTTGTTCCAAATTCAATTTCTTATAAGACTCTAAAGTTTTATTGACCTGACCTGTAACACCCTGTATATTCTGGAGCTACGTGGGTCATTTACGTTTGCCATTGAATTAAACGTAAAATTGCTTATCTACAGCTGAATAAAAAAGATTCTCGACGTGCATCATACACTTGACGCGCTTCTTTCACGAGAAGATCAAACAGTCAATACTTTACTAGCAGCTTTTATTTATCTATGCTAACTTTCAAGTGCTTTTCTTCTCCGTACAAGGCAATTTCAACTTTAACGCAAAAACGATATTGCGCGCGTGGGAAATTTTTGCCATCAAATTGTACATTCGCGTCCAAATAGTTCCTATAATGTCGCATGAGCTATTCTTAGGTGCACGCTTTCCCCTCCGAAGACAAACATGCTTGAACTTTCAAATGCTACCCCATTCGCTTTGATACGAAAACTCATCCCGCGTTTCTTCGCTCGAATTCACCGTACTCCGAAACCGACGAAATGCTGAAATACTGGCGAGCGTTCCGCGCGTGCCATTGGGATGCGTTATCATGCGGTAGTACGAAAACTCGTTTCGCGAAAGTGATCATACAGTAGCGCGGCACAGATTGAATTATGATCTTTCAATTAACATCGTGGCCCGCCAATTTCTGCAGATAGCGCCCAAGTAAATTCCGATTAATCGAATCGAATTGCGTGCGTATACGCAACGTTGCGGTATTTCATTTTCGTCGTTTCTCACTCGCGCAACATTGTTCTCGCTCTAAGAGTAATTTCGAGGGCGCGGGCGTTTACGCGCATTGCTGTAAATCTTTGTTATACGCGTGCAACCACCGAGTACCCACCGGAGTCGAGGATCATGTGCAAATCTGCGAACAAAACGGGTGATCCACGTGTCCGCGCATAGGTGAAATAAGAGGAAAGAGGGCGGCGCGAAAGAGGCGAATGGGAGGAAATGGCCTTTTCCGTCTTTTCAACGATGAAGCCTTGAGAATGTAGGTTGACTGTAGGCTACGGAGTGAAGACGGGACCGAGTGGTTGAATACTTGGGTTGAGGCGCCCAAGTATTCCTCGATAAAGGTCTTCAAGTGCCTTTGTGTTATGGCGCGCTGCAGCGCCCTGGTATACGAGTTTCCAGCCTTCCTCCTTCTGCGCGCGCGCATACATCTCTTTGTTCCATCACGCAAAAATTTTGCATAAACATTGACAAACGGTATCCTTGCACGCGACGACTTCAAGGTCGATGTATACCTATACAGTACAAATTCCTGGAGACACGGCGCAATCTTAAATCCTTGTATCTTTCAAGATAATTTTCGATTTTTTTAATTTTCCTGATCTTTTCGAATTGTTTAATATTAATGAATGTACGAAGGCCGGATTAAGATTGGTTGAGCGATGATAATGAAAGAAGAAAATTGAAACTGAGTAATATCGAGAATTTCTCATAGGACACTTGAGAATTTTCACACCCTTAAGCTCGCTAATTAGGTCCCGCTATGGCAATTTGTACATTTTCATCGCACGTTTCAGCAATAAATACGATTGTCTGATTTTCATCTCATGTTAATAATGCTAACGCGAGCTTCATATTGGACGGTTATAAAACCCAGAGTGAGGTAATCACGTTCAACGCTAATTACGGCAACGGACGTGGGCGTTTTTGAGTAGTTGAATACATCTAAGGTGACTAATTTGATTAATGGCGCCGTCATGCAATTTTCCGGCGGACGTTAGGAAAAAGCATAATCGATTTACATCTATTACGATAAAATGGTTATTATGTACCGTGAGCTAGTCATTTGGGACGAGTTTTACTGGCAATCACCGTAAAGCCGCGGTATATAACCTGCGCGCGCTTATCAATTCATCATTCCTCCTGTCGTTACCGTATGACAGCACTAAAGTGGTTTACATTAACGTGTAATGTATACAGCGCCGCGCAAGAAAATACAATGAGATAAAACATCGCGCAATGCGTGCCTGTATATTATGAATACATATATCGTGTAACGTTATGTGCATTTTCATCGTTCACTTATTAGAATCCCATAGGCCCATTAATATTGAACGCAGAGAGACGTTGCGCTTATACATACACATACGAGATTATGATCGATCTTCGCGACACATAACTCGCGTATAGCTATCCAAATTCTTCCGCGCGCGCTGATACGGTTTCACGCTGCCATAGCGGTCTCAAGGTCAAATTACTGTTTTTCTCAAGCGTCGACGGACTTCCTCGATAAAAGTCGATCCGGAAGTCTAAAATTCCAGTCTACGGTGGTTACGATCCCCGAGTAAGTTACCTTCCGTTTCCTCGTATATAGCCAGGGGGATATAAATACATATTCAGAACCCGCGTTTAACGGCGACTAACGGCATTTATACCCATAGAAATCGAATAGCGCCAACACAACACAACGCGGCGCGGCCAGGGTTAATTGGAGTTCGGCTTTGACCCTTCGACGTTTCGTGCTGATATTTCGCGTCGAAACATTGTTCCTCTGTAATTATATCGCGAAAAGAATGGCCATCTCCCCATTGCCCGTACTATGCCCGGCCGTTAAGATGAAACGCTAAAAGGCTCTAATTTCAGCCTCAGAATCTGACGTCGGATAACGGCAATGAAACTTTGTAATAATATTTCTATTTGAGCGTCAATGTATCTCTTGCTTGCTTTTTTTT